>NW_011967231.1:1814267-1887992 GCF_000949405.1 Vollenhovia emeryi | reverse complement strand
GGTCTTGGGACAAAATCAATTTATCAATAATGCCTCATAAACTAATAATCCGAGATGAGCCATTCTTATCTCGTTAGAAGCGCTGAAATCTTAGCTTTCCAACGAGACCAGGATCATCTTCCTACGATTTTTCTGTGCGAAGTTATTGACGATTATATCTACTCGCGATATCTCTTAAACCTCGTTCAGAAACAGTAGACGTCGCGTATATGCGGCGTCTCGCGCGGCGGTGTTTACTACCGAACATCTGTGCCTCGTATGTTTTGATGCCAGTTTTTTGGGGACGTAGTACGCTCGCGTACTACTTGCGTAATACTCGCGCGGCCTTCGTTCATGAATGGGTGCGCGCGCGCCCGATTTTTAAAACGCTATAACTCGGCGAAAAATTGACGTAGCGACACGAACCAAAAACCAATCTTCTTCGTTTCGTATCCCGCAGATGTCTATATGTATGCCTTTATCATAAAACTTATACACGGCAATGGAATAAAAATTAAAAGGCTGAAATATAAATTATACGTATAATCAACTTATTTCATCGTATTCAGTCTTCCTTCGTCGGGCCAGTTGGGACCTACCTTTCGTTGCTCCTGGCCATACAGTCTGGTCATTTTGACCAGAGATTAGAAAGGAAGAAAACTCCTTCCATAGTCGGTTTATTATCGTCACCGACAGATATTTCATACGGTTGGAACTATATTGCGAGCGTCGATCATATCGAAATGCACGACCACGAGAAGTTAATTAAAGAAGAAAATTAATTTAAAAAATTTACTGTATAAAATTAATGAAATTTATTTTTACCTTCGTTATTTATTCAAGAATAGATAATGACTGTCTCTTTGTGACTTAATCTTCAAATTCGAAATTCAAGTATATATGTATACATATAGAAAAAAACAATTTACGTATCAATTATAATTGCACGGTATTGCATTTACATTATTTCCCAATACTACGCTAATACTTTGTGTTATCCAGGCTTTATCGACACTTTATATTATAATTCGACTACAGATATAATATTTTTATTTTCATTGCAAGAAAGTAACTGCAAAGTAAAGATTCGTTACTTTTTGAGTAACTGTAACGCGTTACTTTTATAAAGTAACTTTCCAACCCTGTATATTACAATAATCTCTGTTACCATGTAAAAGCAAAAACACACGTTATGCGCAATATAAAAATGATTACTTGATTACCAAGTATATAATCCGTACCGTTATTCGAATATAAATTATATGCAACGTGTGGCAGCTTACAATTCTTTAAACACGTCTTTGTGATGTATAATAATCCAAGAATATATAATAAAGTAATATAGATAATGATTATTCCATTACGATATTGCGAGAAACGGAGAAGAGTGCAAGAGAGAGAGCAAAAATAGTGGTGCTTCACGGAGCTTATCCAACTAAGCTCAGCGTATTCCACCCCCTCTTCCATGTTCACTCATCCCTTCGGGTTCCACCTCGATGTTATACGAAGAAAAGCCTCAACACGCCCTTACTCTCAGGCCCTCTTTCCCCGTCTCGCATCCCTGTCAGGATCATCATTGAAGTTCGTAATCACTGAGGAACGTTTCGCGAGACTTTAAATTCTCCAAGTTTTTCCACACTTCGTACACAACGACCTGTGGATTTAAAACAAACGGAACTGTTGAAGAGGATTTCAAAGAGTTTTAATTTTCGGTCCCGCGCCGACAGCGCGGCCTTACTTTAAGGGAAATTTATCGCCACGCTTTCCATTTCCTCCCTCCGCCGACCAGCAAGCTGCGCGAATGCGATTAACTCTGGCGAAGATAAACTCCGCGCCCTGTAAGATCCGGTTTTATTAAACTTCTTACACGCGGGCCCGGCCACTTGATTGTTATTTGCGCTATGTCGGGGTAAGATGTAATTTTAGTGCCAATGCCAATTAATCTTCGCATAAATCATAAATTATTTGTAAATCGGCCGATCAAGAGAGAAGAAATTTTAATACTCTATTCTATTATGTTATTTAAAATAACAGAGTAATATGCGTTTTCATTGTTAATTTTACGAAGATTATTACGATATTCACTTTTTATCGTATTAAATTCTAATTTAATTTCCATGGATTTTACAATCTTTCGATATTTATTTTTCACATCGACTTATTTCCCGATTTCATTTTCATGTATTACATGTATATACGAAAACGCTCGATAACGTTTGACATAGAATATAACAACGGCCATCAGCACTGACAGGCACGCTGCATAGGGTTGCAAATGTGTAGGTCAGCTATTTGTCTTCATTCGGTCCCACGTGGCATCTAGGGGTGGCGACCCCTCATTATCACCTCGCCATATCCATCCTGATTAGACCTAAACATGCAGTAAACTCTCCACGTTGCCAATCTCTCAAGCGGATATATCGACCAGGGAATTCTTGTTGTGCGCGTATGTACATTTCGAAAAAAGTTTTATATTTTAAAATAATTGTACAGTAACAATGAATATAAATTGGCGCGTAAAATAATTTTTCAATAAAATTGTTCATCCTCAGAGCAACTTTTATTCAATTTAACTTATTCTGCCAATCCTCCTAGCCAAAAAAATTTTTCATTCTCTCTCTCTTTAAATCCTTGTAGTTGTTCGCTTCAAAACGAAGTATTTAAGTAATCTAATAATTTAATTTCTTTATAATTATAAAAATATATGTGTGTTCTGTTTTTTATTAAATTAATTTTAAAATATTTTTATTGCTTTCACTAAGTATATTTTATAGCAGAAAAGTTATTATAAGTTCCATGAAGAGAAATTTATTCCAATTATGGCCTATGCCGATTAAAGAATAATGTCTAATAAATTGGCGAACACGAATTGCAGTACAACTGGAGCTCAATTTGCGTCCGACTGCGATCGAGTATTAACTAGAAAATTCCAAGGTGCGGTCTCTTTCCCACTATAATTTTCCTCAGGAACTATTTCATCATTCCACGAGCAACGTTGACCTTAATCGAGACGTCGAAACTCGTTTGAGGCTCGGTAAAATGTTAAAGGTTTTCTTTGATAGAACGTCTTGGGATTTCTAGAATTTGATTCAACCTTTCTTTCCCCCTTCCGCTGTCTAACGAGGAAACTAATGACAGGCATGTTTATATGCGAATCTGCTCATAGGCGTCAATCAAGCTGAATAAAGAGTAATAGTCCCGTCCACTTAAACCCTCCGTATCGTGATGCGAAATGTAAATCGCAAAGCGCATCGAACATCACCGAAAAATCCTGTCTAAACAGAGACTGCAATTTAGCCTTGGATAGGAAAGGTAGAAATACTCATCAAGTTGGCCGTAATTTCATATTTCAGCCCGTGATCCGCCTTTTCGCTGCGATAACCACCCTCTCCTCGCCGAGACGCAGCACGCGAGACGCAGCGCACCGGCAGCACCGATGAGCCATCCCTCTTCTTTTTTCCCCTTCGTTCTTCTACCGCGATACCCCGCGTCCAATTAAGGAGGCGCCGCCAGGGCCCGATATATAAGTAGAAACATACCGCGTATGTACATGCCCGCCCGTACATGCGGCATACCTTGCAAGAAAGTTCTAACAATATCCTTGTTCGCGGCCGCGGCGAAACTTCGACTCCGGAGGCCGAGTTGAACCGAGGGGGGATGTTCCACAGCTTCGAACTGCTACATTCGAATACCCGAGAGCCCGTTTGAAGTTCTAGAATTTTAGCGGAATACCCGATGCCCGGCAGACAAATTACGATAAATTCTCTACAGTGAGCAGTGCTGCCGGTATACACAGATGACCATACCCGTGAGTACATCGTCGTAAATTCGCCAACTAGTATACGTAAATGTCGTTTTATACTATATTCCTAAACTAAAGTAATAAACGAAGAGAGAGAGAGAGAGAGAGAGAGAGAGAGAGAGAGAATTTTCTGTTCTCTTCATGCTACACAATTGTTAGAAAAATTTTTTATTTTAAAGTTATTTAAAAAAAGTATTCGAAATTAGTAATTTTATATTTAAAGATTATCGTTTAACTGGAAATATTTTATCGCAAATGTTTTGTACGTCTTGCTCTATAACTATTGATTGAATAATTACAACATCAGTTCCGAGACAAAGCGATCATCGTCACTGATGTGCAGAAAATCATAATAAATTTTTATTGGTTACATGAGCGCGAAACACAAAGACTGAGAATTGCCACGTGCCAAAGGGCCGCATGCTATACGACGAGGAACACAGTTGCATAGCCATCGGCTAACTGCTGTATAAAGTTCTCACAAACAGTATATCACGCGCCCGTAGTTACCGCCACGAAGTTCCAAGGAAGGAACAGAATTCCATCACTCCCTGGAAACGTGCTTCGATGAAATCACAGCGAATCAATTCTCACATCTATCTCGGTGCGGGCGTCTATTGGTTTCGACCGTTTGTTAGAAGTTTCCTGTAATTATGTAATCGCAATGCCCTTAGTCATTGCAGCAGTGACTGTTTCTCGAGTTTCAGATAATGCAAAATGTAAGCAAGTGAAGCGGCTTACAAATGTCAGAGATCTAAATACTTTTGAACGTCGATATGATATATTATAAATATAGGCAATATGTAATAAACACAAATTAGTCGGCAAGTTGGAAACTACGAGTAAAACTTGTAGTGCTGAGAGAATTCTATAATTTCAACAATAGTATCCGCAGACATTACGATTTTAAGATCGGTTCCACCGCACTAAAGCTGAGCAATCTGCAACGTCTTGCTTGTCGCTAACGTCATGGCCTGACGCGAATCTGCGCAATTGCTTTCCTTATCGTGACACCTCAATTATGGTTTTTACGAGCGAGATTTTAATAGAAAATTTTAACGACGTCGGCACTTAATCTCGCGCAACTGTACGCCGTGCTGGGAAACATTCATCACCTCTAAACCGGGAGGATGATGTACACCATTATTAAATACGGAAGGTTCAGGCGATGGAGTTTTTCGGTGGTCCACTAACGTCGTTCCGCCGGACTGCCTCACGTCATTAGCCGTTTTTCGCTCCTCGCCGGAAACTCATTTCGCCTCTTGCCCTCGGACCGTTGATTTTGACGCTTACGGCCCGTCTGGCTATCTCTTGATGAAAACCCCCCGATGCATCGTTGCACCCTGTATCCCGCATGAAAAACCGTTAAGCAGGAAACGAACATTGCGAAATCGATTTATCGATTTGGTTATAGACCCACGCTGCTTTTTTCCGCGAACGCTCACGGAAATTCGTCTTCGGCCAATAACTGGCATGACGTCGCTCGATAGACAATACACGATCCGAATGAACCAGAAACACGATTGGGACGCACATTGCAATAAATCATATCATTCGCATCGTGCAGTATCAAACTTATGAAAACGAGCGCTGATATTATGACTACTTCTGTATAAATTAAATTGCAAAAACGACTCTGATCTTAAAAATGTATGAAATCAATAATGTATCGCGATAAAAAAGTTTGTCGGAAATCGTTAAAATCGTGCTTCATATTGCAGCGCATTTTAAAATAATATACTGATCATTGAAGGTTTTTTCAGTTAAAACTATTCAGGATTAATCGAAATTAATCGAGTTCTGTATATCAATTTGTCTTTTTCAGACGCGCTTCCTTCTCCCTCGCTTTTTCTCATCGTAAACACGATTACATAATAATTGACATTAGATGTCACGGCCGGAAACATTTGCTATCGAAACGTAATACGTAGATATCGCTTAAAACCAGGGATGTAAGGGTCGCTGCACGGAAAACTCGTTAACTCGAGGTTGGATTGAGTTATTGGGGTTCATTGGACCATCCAAGCGTGCTACCCACAATCCAGGTTGTGCGCGCGCTGGAATGTGCGGGATCTTTGGTACGTGTGTGCCACACATGTGACAGGCACGCGTACGCATACTTACGCATACCGCATGAGAGGTTGGTAAACCTCGCTACGGATTCACTAGTTTAATATACTCACGAACGGAGATGGCTGCGAAGTGGATGTTAATAAACTAGGCGGATATCAGTGACGCAATGCCTATCGCGAATAAACGCTCGCAGATATCCAGGTAAAATCAGCTAAGAGAGGATATGGACATCAGTATTTTTCTACTTGAGTTTATATTTCAATTCACTTAAACTTGGCGATTGAATCAAATTGCAATCTCTCTTTCTAAGAATATCTTACAATTATTATTCATTCGCAACATTGTGGATCTAACCAATAATTATTAAACGTAAGAAAGTAATTATTTGAGATAGAGATCTGTAATAATTTGCTCGTTTATTCACTCGCAATGTAAGATTATTCGATAAAAAAGAAACACTTGAAGTACACTGAAGTTATTTCATAGACTTATAATCTGCTAATATGCGGCGAAAAGAATTAATTCGGCAAATATGTAAAACACCTATTTCCTATGAATGCACGAGTGATTCTAACAGGCATTAGAATGTTGTTATCAACTCATTATTGATAGACATTTAGAAGAAATAAACAGTGAGGATTCCTGTGCGATTAATTCATAAGAAATTTTTAAGAAGCCTCAAATTATCAATATAGTTTGTTTTGATTATTCAGGTGGATAGAAGGAGATTCAATCTGTGTGATAGTGATAGCAATATTATCAAACGAGAAAGGTAATGCGAATTCGGTCAACGATCATCGTAAACGCGGCGTCGCGTCGTCTCGAATTCTACGCGAAAAAGAGATTACGTAGTGTTCGACGCGGCAACGCTCGAAAAAAGTCAGGACGTCATGTCGGACGAGTGGAGTGGAGTTACGTGCCGCTCGTACGTGAAACGAGCCTGTAACTCGATCGTAAATGAGACGAGCCCGGAATGCTGGACGAGCTTGGGATAGCCACGTTTGGCCGACAGAAAGAGCCCTGAAGGAAGAGATCTCCGATCGGTATGGCATCACGATATACACCAGTTATCCCGTGGGGACACAAGTGAATGAAGCTCGCAGTCCCGTGAAACCGATTCGGCGACGGTCGAGATGAACGTTAAATCGTTATTTCGTCAAACATTTTCCGCCATCCGTATCGAAGCTAAAGCAGAAATTGCGACATGCGCAATAGCGCTTGTTGGTAGTAGCTTCAGGTTCGAAATTAGAAGCTCTACGAAAACTCAAAAGAGTCTAAAAAGTTCTGACTTGTAAATTGTAAAACGACGATTACTCAACTCAATTTTTCAGATCCATTGTTATTTTCTAGATGTATAAAGCACTCAAGGTGCATATTACGTATCTTATTTCCAAGCACGATTCGTGCAATAACATGTTACATCGCTGTTTAAACGATATATAATATAAAAAAAAGATATACCAAAAAATTGAATGGAGAAGATGTGTTCATTTTCTCGATGGATCGTTTCTTTCTCATCTTAACGGGTCTTCCAAGACGATTAGCAATGTTCCGGAGTTAAAAAGAATTTCATACAGACAACGCTGAAAGCTTCTTATCCGGAACAAATCCGCGAGGAACTGTCGGCAATGTCTTCAAGAATCCGCTCAGATCCGAGAGCAATTTCTCGGCAGCCAGAGATCTCGCCGCTTGCGCTATATCTCGTAGGTTTCATTACTTTGCGTCTTACGGGTGTGATTAGATCCTATACTTTACAATTCCCCGGTTACAATCCTTCTTATCTACTGCAAACTGACAGCTAATTTCTATCTGGAGTTAATTTCTAAGCGGAGGAGCTCAACAATAAATTTTAAATAACGTATGCGCCCTTTGACTATAGCGATATTTTCACGTTACTATCACGATAAATATAAATTATCATAAAAAAACAGACACGAGGGTGCGAGTCTTGTCGACGCTTTCCAGTCGCGAGGCGTGTAAAGTCACGGAAGAAATCCAACAGTTTTACACTTACAAACCTTATCCGTATGAAAGGAAAAACCGTTCGACGACGCGTCCGACGCAATGTCGCAGAGGAACCACTACCAACCTGTCGTTTGCGGGGTGTCGGATGAGCATGACGCAACATAAATAGAATGCGAGAGCGTGAGTGTCTCTCCAACGACACGCTATATCCCTGCTGCCCCTCGGTTTCCTTTGACATCGGCAATCACCCTCTGCACTGCTGCACTTCAATCACCGCGCCATCCTCGCATCGATTGCCTATCTGATTGGAAGGTATCGCAACATGATTTCCCATATGAAATACTCCGTTGCACTTTGTCCTGCCCCACGTCAACGCACTCACGTCGCTATCGCTTCCCGATTCTTTTCACGTGGCTAAAAAATCGACCACGACAACCAATTTTTCTCTCGATAATTTCTGTTGCTCGACCTCTATTACGCATATCTACCCGTAGTTCTATGTTCCGAGATATTTTTCACTTTATTGATTGTCATCGTTTCAGTCCGTTGTGTCTCCGTTAATACACGATAAAAATAGCTGTGTGTATTAATAATCCGTGATTTACTTGTTAAGGGTATATCGATTTTTATAAACAAATTATTTGCGTGGATAATCTTGAATAATATGTTAGTCAAAATCAGCAGCGTGGCAAAGTTGTCGAGCTCCGCGAACAATTTCCGGCTAAATTATGAAATCAATTCAGTTCATTATTAAGCATCTTGTTCGTTTCATTAGTCAATCTGTATATTATAATTCATGAAATATTTGATGATATAACGTCACTACAATTGACTATGTTGCGACAAATTCTTCACAAATACAGATCTACTTATATCACTTATTTTACTATACAAGTATTTATAACGAATGGCATTCCTAACACGTAACAGGAACGCGCGACCTAACGTACGATAACGTAGCATTAGAAATTCACAATAAATATATGTTAATGTAACGTATTACCAAAACGCGATTTACTCCTAAAATAATAATTCGAATTGATCGTGAAATTCTTGGATTATCGCATTGCAAATTGAATAACAAATACTATACTGTGAGTTTTATAGGTCAAAACAACTACGAGTATTTAAACGTTTATATTATACGATCAATGCACTTTGTATTCAACAAGAGTTAATGTGTCCTGCAAAACTATTTTTTGTATATCGTTTAGTATAGCGTTTCGTAAAAAATGTATCAATTATAATACAATGTAGAATAGATATTTGAATACCAAGAAATAGAGAAGCACAGAAATATTCGATTCGACCTGTAGCGCTACGCAATATATTCTAATAATTATTATTATAATATAGATCCATGTTTGTGTCATATTAACAATTTAATGTGTTTATTCACAATGAAACCAAATTTTAGAGCACAGAAGTAACTAAAGCTATCGTCAGTGATTATCTTTGTATCAATTGCAATATAAGCATGCGATGTGAATTTTTATTTAAAAAATGGAGAAACCAAAATTATTTATATGAATATTAATTTTGAAAGTTCCGTCATAATCGTATCACAACGAACGAGGATATAATCTGATGAAGAAGTTCTCTATTTAAATCACAAGTCTATCTTATCTCATGATCTCATATTGAGCCAAACTATTCTCCTCATAACCCGGAAGTGTTAGCGAACTTATTATTATTAGCCTCTCCAAAACCCATCCTAATCTTGCATTAACACAATTTTCGGAACATGTAAGGTAGACACTAACGATCTCGGTTACTCGCCCGTATTATCATGCGTGGTTTACTTCGTGGTTATTTTCGATAATCGATACGTCAGTTTGATACCGCATTCGTGATGCCTCGAAATATTTTACGGCAAGAGCATTGTAAATGTGTTCCACATAATCGAGTCTAATAACTCCCTTTGGATTTAATAATGGCAATACTCATCTAATAATAATAATTCAATAACTAAAGACTAGCATATCCGCTATCAAAAGGTATGGAACCCGAAATTTTATTAATTGCGAACGGTAAGATCTATTTGAAAAACGCTTGATTGGTTAAATTGGTTTACACGCTCATGTTCGATGCAAAAACTGAATTATCGCGTGTAGAATTTGGCCACAAATAAACGCGCCATGTAGCAAATTGCTACTCACAGCGACACATTGCAATTCAATCTCTCCGTATATGATTTGAAAGGCTCGCAACGTAATTCCAAAGCCGTAAAATATTTGAAGGGTAATATTCATTATATACATGCACCGCAAAAAGCGCTCGTCAAAAGCGCTGAATCCATTAGCCTGCGTAATTTTAACGTCGGAATGAAACATATATGGCCGTGTTTGATACGCCGTGCAAGCCGCCAATTGCAATGAAACGGATCTCTGTATCTCTTCCGAGCTGCCTCGCGATCGGTATAATAATTAAAACACCGAGATTTTTTTCCACACTTTCCCATAAAATCGTTCTTGGTGATTACGCCGCGCCTCTATCAGCCGCAAAGTTAACGCCACAAGTTAAACGTGCGCTTTTGAATTTATCACTAATACAAAATAAATCGCGCGATAGCCGATTGCTCGTAAACATCCCGCGATGGACATGTTTCCAGCATCGAAACGACGCTCGAATTCCGATTGAATAGACGGAGTTAAAAGAGCGACGTGCGCTCCTATAACGTACGAGTGTCGAATGCGAGAAAACAATTCCATCAAAATGAAATTTTGAACCATTGAATACAAAGATACCTTCGGACGTATTCAATACGGCTCTCAGATATATCATCAATTTTACAAGTTTTGTGTTATTTTTCTGTGTGTATTCACTTCATTTTTAACATTTTTCAATCTAATTTCTGGGCGTAAAGTTAGAAAAAAACACATGAGCCAACGTTTCATTTTATTTCAAAACCAATTACCATTGTTTAATCAAATGATTAATTTTATTAATGAAGGTGTTGGTTACTCAAAAACTAAGTTCATTTATTATTAAATTATTTAAAGTTTTTCCTTCAGATGCTTTGTTTAGTTAATGGCTCGGGCACAAGACGGGCACGGAATGATTTTCAAATCACGTTGCGTCTTCGATCCATGCGTGGCGCCGTGTCCGCCAACTTTCCGTACACGTATTTGCCTCAGAACGTGAAATTCCACGTGACGAAATCACGTTCTCGCAAGTACATCGGTGCGCTCGCGTCGCACCGCGAATCGTTCGGAACTGGCGAAAATTCGCATGCTCCGGGGATTTCGGTCGCTCCGAAAATCTTCGGAGCGCGAACACGGCCGCCGTGTCATCTTTCGAAACATTTTTCGAATGCATCAACGTCGGGGATACGTGAGCAACATCTTTACATCAGATACAGTTCTCGTCGAGGAATCCCGAGCTCGCATGAATCCCCCGCAGGTAAGCATGTTTTTCGTATTCGCGTTTGCTCTGCGGTGTGTTGCGCCTGTGTGCTTACGTGCGAGCACACGTGGTCATGCGAAAGAGATCGCGTGCTATTCGTCTATATAAGGTCCCACGGTACTTTCCTTCAGTCGTTTACCTTTATCACCGTCGAGCAGCTTGCACTTCCGTTGTTAATGCCGCGATATGAAAATCCGAAATGAATGCGCAGCGGAAAATGAAGAGACGTGTTTCTTTCGTCTCCAAGTTTTCGTAGTAACGTTTTAAATGCTTCATTTATATGCGTTGTTATACGACAATTCGCGTGCAAATCGGAGAAAGAATGATTTGACGATAATAATCTTCACTACTTATGTAAGAAATAATTCTTTCACTTTCAATTTTTAGATATGCACTTGTGTCACAAAGAGTTGAGGAAGGTTTACATTTCTCGTG
The DNA here is from genome assembly GCF_000949405.1 of Vollenhovia emeryi. Classification (NCBI taxonomy): domain Eukaryota; kingdom Metazoa; phylum Arthropoda; class Insecta; order Hymenoptera; family Formicidae; genus Vollenhovia; species Vollenhovia emeryi. The sequence goes on along the minus strand of NW_011967231.1, from coordinate 1,876,333 downwards.
GCAAAGAAACTTCGATACTCCATATATCACTCGCAATAATTGCGGCTTTCCAAAAGGGTTTTTCGAGTTTTCACCTGCAACATGTCCGCAGAAAATCAAACTCGTATGGAATGCTCGTATACAGATCCGACCATTGACCACGCGGCGCGCGTTTGATTTCCATCGGTGTCGCCAAACGCCGATGCCTTGCAAACTGGATTTACATGCCGCGGCTTTTGGACCTCTGCCAAATTGGTTGCACCTGATTCCGATCGACGTACTCGGAGCATTATGGTATTTTATACGACGGCAACGCCGATCTCGTGCGGGCTGGTGCGCGACCAAGTTCGACCGCTCGATTTTACGACGTAAAGTTTCAACGGCGAGCACAAATGACGGACCTGCGACGAAGAACCATGCCGGACGACATGAACCGACGTCATAAGCGCACGTTGCAGCAAGAAAACACGTCGATCGACATTAAGGTCTTTTCCGCGCGAGACCCTCGACGACACGTATCAAAAATACGCGCTCGCGTTGCAGTAAATGCTAGTATCGCAGCATGATGATACTCTAAAGCTTACGAGCGGTCATCTTTTGCAGTTACCAACACTTCGGAAAGCGATCGAAATGACGTTCAAACTTGTATCATTGTGCTCGGATTCGATGCACCATAATTTCTATGATATATCTACTTTCATAGAAATTGTTGTACCAACGAATTTATTATTATTATTTATTTTGTAATTTAACAGGGTCTATTGTAATTCCAAATATCTTAAAAAATCTCTAGAATTATTGTCTTGCTATCTTCTCTCAATATAAAGATAATATAAAATATTCAATTGCGATTCCTGTTACTAAACTTGGAACGTATTTGTATTTTCTTATTTGTATTTTATCGCAGTGCTGTTTTTATGTAATATCTACTCTTTTTCTTATAACAATAATAATTTTTAATTAGTAATAAATTATACAAATAAGAGAAATAAATACCAGCTCAAAAATTAAATAATAATAATATCAACTATGTATGTTGTTCCATACATTGATTAAATTTAATTTTATTTCTACGTATTTGTGTTGCCAAATATTGAATATATTTTCTTCTTCGAACAAATTTGTTGCGTACATGTAGGTATTACGGGGTAGTAATTAGAAAATGAACGTTGCGAGATTCAGTATCAGCTTTTACATTGTAATCACTATAAAGAAGATATAAGAAGGTCTCGGAGTCCTTTTAATACCAGTTGAATATCTGATAATTCCTAAGTGTTTTGCTCATTTCCGTTTATCGCAGTGCACTTCGTGCATACAAAGCAGCTTTAAAATCACATTGTCTCCTTCTCCCTGTTCAATTCGCAACTTTCCACTCTATAACCATGAAGTTTCGTTTATTTTTCGTCTCAGAAAAATAATTGGCATGACTCTCACATAAAATTTTTCATTAATTTCATATCTAAAAATTTCTAACTACCTTTTCGTTGGTTTCATATCTACTATCAATATATTTCTCAATGTACTACTACTTTTTGTATTAATAATATAAATATATATAATTATATATAAATAAAATCTAAAGTAGTCATTAACACGTTTTACATTATCGTAATTTCCATAGAATATTAGCCAAACAAATTTTACTAATTTTTCAAGATGCTAAATGATTAATTTTTGCAGTGAACACATTCGATAAATTGTTTCGACAAAAGATCGACAACACTGGCGGAAATGTTAAATTAGATTCATTTTACGCCTTGCTTCATGAAATCCGCTTTTTCATTGGGACAATCTCTCGCATCACATATTATAGACCTGATTATTCCAACATTAGCAGCTATCAATGCAACGTCACGCTACTCATTACAATCCTGCTTATCCATTAGTAAGCAATGAACCTTTTGAATTGGATCACTTGTCGATTGGATGGCGCAGTAATTACACGACATGGATGCGACTGCAACGTGTCGTTCCCATAGAGAATCGTCACGCCGTTGACGCTTAATCAACTAAGCTACATTTGCAAACTATCTGTCAACGATTTGATATCGCTTCGTGTCATTAGAACACGACTGATTGAAAGATGTATATAATCGTTTAGGTCTGACAAGTGCGTTATATTTGTGACGTCACTTGAACGTACCACTGTCGAAATGTACTACGAACTTGTTATTAATTTCGACATGAACGTTAACAGCATCCTAGATGAGTGCAGGCATCGCTAGTGAAATGTAGTTAAGCAAGAGTAATTCATTTTCACCACGAAGCTCGCATTAATGTAATGTGAACTTCAAACTTTGATGAATATACATATATAGAAGTAGAATATATATTTCAAAATGCAATTACATATGGCGTTTGGAATTTCTCTAATATACATTTTTACCCATCAAATTTGTATACTAATAACTTATTATTCAGAAATTATAATTTTATCAAGCTTTCCCGAAAGTCTGGCAAAACTTGGCAAGTTCTTGCAAACAAAACTTTGTGTATAAACGATTGATCTATTAGCATTGTGATCTGTAAATAACGGGCTCTTAGTCGATTTGACGATTCATGTGAAAAATTGTATTTCCCCGCGGTTAACATTTCATTGTATTATAACTCCCACCTAGTTTTATCACTATTAAAAATAAGCGTAAAAAGATCTAAAAGGAGAGATTTTACGCACGATCATGCGAAGAAGTATCCTTGACGCTAACTGAGCCTGACCGTCAAGTAAGGACAAGACGAAGGATTTCGTGGATTTCACGAAAAGGAAACATAGTAATGGGTGGAGCGAGAATTGGAGGTTGAATTTTGCAGAGAAAGTAGACAAAACGAGAAAGGAAACGTGAGCAGATCGAGAAAGAGAGACAGGCGAAGATCTGCGCAATAGGTTGAATATGGTGAAAGAGCGGAAAAGAACGAGAAAAAGAGATGCGTGAAAGAACGGTAGAGAAAGGAGGGAGATAGAGAGAGGGGGGGGGGGGGAAAGGGATACATTAAGTCAGACAGAGAGAGGAAGAGAAACGGAGGGGCGAACGATTGCCGCATTGCACCCTCGCCGACGCGATTTCGCCTCTATTGATTCCGCGATTCTCCATGTGTTTTGTGCCGTATAGTCGTCGGATAGCATTATCCTTTCAAACCCGCGCCTTCACATACGCGATATAATTCGCGAAAATTCTCCCTGTAAAGTTAATCGCTAATTCAAACCGGCTTGATCCGAGACCATTATTTCCCCGTGGACTGCACGTAGAGCGATTTGCCGTTTATTTATTCGTAAGGGAGGGAATTTTTGTCTTTGACTAATTGCAAGTTAATTGAAAATTTTAATCTCATGGCCAATACATGCGAGACATAAAAAATCCACAAATCATATACTATATGTATATATTTTATTAATAGTATTTGAAATGTAGTTGAGAGATGGATGCAAATAATTCCCTTTGGAACAGCACTTGAATAAAAAATTTCATACTTGTACCGCGGATACAAGACTAAGACAATGTAATTATCAAACCAATTATCAATATTTTATACAAATGAGGAGTTCTTTGTCGACAGTGTTTGTTATTTAAAATTTGTGTGCTATGTAAAATAATGCTAGAAATATTCATCTTATAGCATGTACTATTACAAGCTAATTATAATATACTTCCGATATTTAATACAATTTGCATTTTTTGGTAGATTTTCGATGGCAACCCATAAGATTTAGAAAATGTGGTACTTTGTCCTGGTTCGATGAAAAGTCGAGTTTGCACCAGGTAACTTCAATGTATGAATAACATTTTTAATTAATCAAGTTTACAAAATTTATAGATCTGATTTTAAAAAATTTAATAATTAATAATATTGATCTGTTACATATATTTCTGTAACAAAATACATATTATTTATATTATTTACATGTTTATCGACATGTTTTAATATACTTATTTGATATGGTAATATTAATTACCAAAGCAATCAATCGTAAAAATATTCGACCCATTTCTTGTTCATACAAAATTGTGTTATATCATTCATTACTATCGTATCATATGTGTTAAAATAACATTAAAATTTGTCCAAAATTTAACAATGTCTATAGAATTATTTTTATAAACTTTTAAAATATATAACGTATTTTCATAATAAAACTTTCCCGCAATGGTATAATGATTTTGTCATAATTGTACAGCTCTTTACCTATTGCACGGACATATGCTCGCATGCAAGCGTCTTCCATGTGTAAATTTTCGGAAGTTTGGTGCAGCACTTCGCTCAATGAGAAAATCCAATACTTGGTAATTAATTGCAAAGAGAGAATAGCATAGTTGCTCGGGGAGGAATATAATTGAAATATATCATGTTACTGAGATATTAAGTGAAAATGCTCCCGCGTGCATTAAACTGCAAATTGTATCCCCGGCGATATGCGATAATTTACAAAAATACATGCAGACCAAACTATAGAGCGATAAAATAATATAAGCGTTAATTAATACGGGAAATAATCTTAAATAAGCTCATATTAGATCCTTCAATAATACTGCAAAAAATAGAAATGTGTTGTAACATATAAATTAGCAATCTTTCATTTCTCGTATGCTACAATTTGCTGTATTTTTTAAATAATTCGATAATAATTGCTTAATAATATAATGCGCTTATTAAAATGCACGTTATAACTGCAAATTGCAGTGATAACTTTGTATGTATTCTTACTTTTGTGTTTCTTTAAACAAAAACACAACATTTTGTAAGTATTTAAGTGCGGCTTAGTAATCATATGCATATTTATGCATAAAAGATAATGTTATAATAACTTTCAATATGCTTTCAGTATTGCGCGCTATTTTATAAGCGCGTTATGTGTTACCACGAGGGAATAAAACTATATTAAACCATAGCAAAGAATAAAGGTATGTGTTTTGAACGCCACCAGAGGAACCTTCTGAATACCACATTGGGAAACTTTTATACTATGCTATAGACATAAAAATGCTTCTCATACCTTATGCACAAGTTGCCCCGAGTTTCATATCCCAAAATGATATAATCCTACTCGCGACATAAAGGATCTTTGGTAAGGCACGAAGAAAAGACGCGTAGAGAAAAATTCCAGTGGCAAAATAAATATTATCTTCAATAAGACTTCAGTATAGGAAAAAAGATGATTCCTCTGCTATTAATATCATTTTTAAAGAAAATCTGTATTAATAAATGTTTACGCAAGATTATCGAGATGAAATGATATATCGCGCTCTTTAATGACGATTGTTATGTGCTAAAACTGCCAGAATGTGTAAAGGAATATATATATATGTAATACATTAATAAACGCGCCGCATTAAAGTCTGAATAAAATGCACGTATCACACGGCACACCCTCGGCGTACCGTTTTTCACGGCAACGATTTGCCGCGTAAGGAGAACTCCACACGCTGACGTGCACTCGAGTTGGCAAGCTCTCCAGCCGGCATTTTTGGCGGTTACATTTACTGCGAGAACTCTGCCTTAAAATCATGCGGTTGGAGCCTTGCGCCAGACAGTTTTCAATTCGTACAATCGCGCCCGCACAGAGGGACCAGTTGAAACTCACGGGCGGGGAAAATTTGCGGAGAGCGTCGGCGCCGAGCATTCCCCGACGACGAGCGTCTTCATCCGCGTGAACACGCTCGAGCGGACTCGCGCGGGTTACACGCTGTTTTGCGATGAAGCCAGACGACTTCGCGAACCGCCATCAACCGTACCGCGACTATTTCCGCGGGACTCGGTTTACCTGAAGAGGCAAACCTACCTTCATCGGACGTTTCGCGAACACGTCTGCGACGCCATAAGCAGTCGACGCGTGCGACTCACTAGAACTAGCACGGATTTCGTGTGTAACCAAGTGGGGCGCAGGCATCCCCGCGGCTCAACACCAGACTTAATCCACGTGCACTGATTCCACGTACTTCCACCTGCATCCTACGCGACTGCACTCTCCTCCGTTCAGTCATACTTATGTACTTCCGCTATTCTCCGCGCATCTACACTCGGCTTTCTTACACTCGAATTAACATTCTGCGTGGTACACGATATAACGAAACTAAACTGCGCGGAAATTTCATACATGAAACTAGTTCTTAATTCTTTTATCTCTCTGTAACGTCGTAAAATAAATTCTGTAAGGATTATTTGAAAAGAAAAAAAAACTTACAACTGAATGTATTCGATCACTCGTAAAACTGATGTACGTGAACTTGCAAACGATGTTGATCTTTTCTAAAATAATCGTCGTGACATCTTTTTATGTATTTCCAAACTCATTTGCCTCTTCTAAATAAAACACAACAAGCAAGGTGCTAAGACACAATGAGGCGACAAATCCGAATTAAAGTTGCTACCTATTTACGACTGCACGACGTTATAACGCGAGAATTATTCCGAATGCACAAGATTCCTGTGCGCGTCGACGGCGACGAGAGCGAGAGCAATAAGTACGTGCAACTTAAACTTAAGAACGAAGTAGAGTTCTAAGGAACTTTGTCGCCTTACTTCGAAACTGGATACGACAGTCCCCCTCAGGTTACAATGCCGGTGTAACACATAGATTTTCCTACGAGAAGGTACAAAGGTGTACGATCGTGATGCAAAAATTTAAATTAATTTACGACATCGCGGAATAATTAAGCATAAACTAAGCACATTTTCCTAAATTATTACTTGTTTATACACACTTGCACACGTAGTTAAGTGACGTGTAATATATGTACCGTAATAAACTGGCGGTCCAAAAACTTACGACGATAGAATCGGGGATATTTATAGTAATTTCCAGTGCGACATTTGTGTCAGTCTTAATTTGAATTGGTGCCGTTTAAGACAATCGATGTTTACAGCCAATAAAATTACAGCTGCTACGGCAGATGAGAGTTCGAGAGGCTGCAGAGGAAATTAAATTCAGGTATTAACTGTGCATCCAACTACGCTGTTATGAGTTGACATTGTGCCAGGATAATAGACTCTGTTCCCGTAATTAACTCGCTGCAAAACACGACCGACAAACGCGGTTTGCACGTTTGCTCTTTGACCATAGCAATTATAATTAACAGACGCTTGTTAGTTTGGGCTAAAGAACCTTTTCATTTTCGAAAAACAACCCATGTAAATAGCATTTATTGCGTTCTGATTACTACATGTGACTGAGCTTTAGTCACCGAATTGATTGATTGCTTCTGCCATTAACAGATAAATTATATCTACGTATTAATTATCGGCTATCAGATTTTCCGGCTTAAACCGTTAAACATAAAATTCTTGTAAATAATTATTTATGGCTGATATTTTATATAATTTATGTTGGTATTTTGTTTTTCTGTCTCATGTAATTAGACATGCTAATAATTTCGTTACCGTTTGGAAAGATGCTGATAATTAAATGCACATTATCTGCGCTACGTCTCCTCACACACGTTACAATCGCCTTTCTTCTTTAAAGATGATATCAAACTCGTAAAGAAATTGACAAAATAATTCGTCTCTTGCCTTGTTAACGCTTATATTATTAATGAACTTACGAAATATTCTTCCAATTAATATACGGACAGTTAAAATATGTTATAACAGCTGTTCACGATACTCTTTACAATAAATATTGATGCAGATTCGAGAGATACGTGTTAAGATATTCTTCCATCAGAAAAATTTTATAAAAATAATTAAAATAATATAAATACTTTATGAATATTAATATATTTAATACATTAACTTAAACGACAAAATGACACGACGATACATGCAAATGATTAATTAGCATCGTGGAAAAGGAACGACAATTAATGTAACATTACGAAAATTTGTTTTTTTTAAATGCCGTATCTAAGATTGTAAGAATTACGTTATTTAATATTGCAAAGTGTAAAATGCCGAATTACAATGTTCGCATGTCCAGTGAATAGAATAAAATATACGCTATACCGCTCGAGTGCATCGACAGCAATAAAAGTCGCGGAGAGGAAAATGCATTTAGAGGCATGACGAGATCAAAGACCACGATCTACCAAATTTTACCACAGAGCGAGTCTGCTCGAGGAGAGAAACCCATGCTCGTAAGATAAAAACGGAATACACAATTGAGTTACTACAGTAGCTTCTGGCAAATCTTTGAATGCATTGGCGACGATGTCGCTAACGCAAAAACGAGAGATGTACCGGGAACGCCGAAGTGAACGGCGAAGGGCGAAACAGAACGACACTCTATTTCCGTACGCGCAGCCAACCCTTGATTTTGCTTGATTTTCCTGCAAACTGCGTTTCACCCGGCCTGACGGTTTGTTCGCCCGACTGTGCATTTATGCACATAGCGACCAGCAGAGCCCACCCTTTAACCTGCCACCGGCGCTACCATTCCTGAGTTTTGTTGACCACCGTGTCCACGCTCTGCACTCTCCTTCGCTTCCGCGCCATAAATGCTTGCCGCAGCATATAACTATCCCGTTTCGACAACTCGGATATGTTACCGCTAACTTTCCGTTCCCGATACAGAGAATACTATTGCACGTTGAAACATGTTAACATACTTATATATCTACCAGATAATTATAAATTTTTCTTGGGTACGTAAGCTCTATTTAAATATATTCTAAAATCAGAAAAAAATGAGAATGTAAAAAATTTGAATTTAATTGTTAATACTTTTTCCCAATTTCTCCTCGTATCGGCCAAAGCGGACGATTACTTTCTTAGCTTTAACGCGAAAGAAAATTATTAGGCACATTTCGGAGTACTACAGCGTATTACTTTAATAAACTCGGCGTCCTCCCCGACTGACAGATTTCTACTAAAAGCGTGATAATAAAAGTTTCTACAATACTTTTAACTCGCGCCTTAATTATACCGCCGCGATGTATCTTTTCTAAACCATTCTGCGAGAGATTAATGAAATCCAACGCATCAAAGTCCACGTCTATTTTCGCGATTATTACTTCCGTTTTATCAGAATGACGGCGCTGGCTTTTTTTTTTCTTTGCGTAAATTCCGACTCGGATTACCGAAGCATGCATGATGTCAGTCTGAATTAATTTTGCGCAGAGCTCGTTGTCGCATTCCCGGGAGACTGGTCCGGTATACGGAAAGTAATATTACTGCCGCGAGCAATGGTGGAAGTGACGGCGGACAGAGAGAGAGAGAGAGAGGGGGGGGGGCGGAGAACGCGGTGGGTTGTGTGGGTATTCTCCATCCGGGCGGCGAGGACGTCGGGGAAAATGGTAACAGTAGTGTCGGAAGGAAGAGATCCACGATGGAAAGAAAGAAGGATGGAGGACAAGAGCCGGCCGACTCCGGCGGGTAAGGAAAATATAAGAAGCCCCTTCATTTTCATTAATAAAACATCTCGTCGGGTAAGAAGCAGCGGGAACTAGGACGTCGGGAGCCGAGAGCGAGCAGCGGTTGGGTGGATGGCGAAGGGAAAACGAGGAGGAGGACCGGGAAGAAACGAGACAGATGCGGTAGAAAGCAACGGACGGGCCACCGGTTCCAGGCGGGGCGGTTTGCGACTATTTCTGAATAACAACGAAATGCAAAGTAGCTGATAGCACGCGTTGAAGCTGTACGCGCGCCATTCCTCAAGCGCTCCTCTCCGCCGGCTTTCGAGACCGCAAGCTCTTCTTACGTGCACTTAACGTTAGTAAGAGCCGTTTCCTCAAGATTCGTCCTCCTTTCCCCCACCACCCGATTCGCCAGTCACGCTAGCCTACATTCCGCCTCCCAACGAGGATGTAATTCCTCCAGGAGAAAATCAGCCCGCGCTGTTTGCAGCTCGTTGTGCTTCGGGCGTTACTTCCGGTTCACCCGGGTACCATCTGACTTTCGCGCGAGCGATGTCGCTCGATTTAAGCGGCCAAAATACTCGGTTAACGTCGTGCCAGTATTTCAGCATTTACGCGACGCCGGTGTCTGGCGGATTTCAAATTGTCGGAATTATGGTGAGCAATTATTTATCACTTGGTTTAACCCTTTCCGGACTAAGTTTCTTCTCGCGAAAGTCTCGGATCTTTCGGAGAAGTAGGATAAATTAAGCGCTGTCAGAACAGTGATTATACACAATAACAATATTGTTTTTTCAAATCTCGAATTCTTTAACAAAAAATTGTGCAATTAGATTGCTAATAAATTTTCAAAGATTAGTGCTACGTGTAAAATATAATATAATAAATTATTACGTTATTTATTTATTGATATCTTCTTCATTTCGTGGGCGGTTTCATAAGCAATTTTTACGCTAATGGAGTTTTATTGTCCACAAATTATGACTGTATAATGCTTAGATATAACATGAGAGTTTTACTGTTGTACTATAAACACAACTGCCGGTGGACCAACCATTAGCGAATGTTTCGATGAATGTAAAACTCGCCGCAGATACCACGTGTTTCTATTCCAATGGAATCTGTTATTACGAGTTCGTGCGGAGTTTACGATGCATAACGGTATCTGTACACGAAATCCAGTTATTTCATTCGACAGCACTGACGTTATTGGCTGACGTTAAGGAATCAGGATTCTACTTTTAACGCGATCGTACAAATAATCTAGTTATACCGAAGCTGTGCAGTGCTGATGGTATAATATAATAAAAATCATACATTATTACGTATGTTTCCCCGTCTCTTTTCTTAATGACGAATCTCAGAATGCAAATCACCGCTAATCTGTATTTTGCTGCAAGGGTTTTAGAGGATGAGATTGTAATTCGTGTATATGTGCGGTTGTGTTGTGCCGCATGATATATTTACACATATATAGACACATTACATGTGCGTCGTACACGAGTGTCTGCTGTCACGTTACATCTCTTTTATACAATTCAAAAGCTGTAAACGTCGCGAAACTGTATAGAAGCAAAGGGCGAGTAGAACAACGATTTTCTCGCGAGATCGTCATTATGAAGTTGACGAGTTTCTCAGTCAATAAAAGTTTATCCTCCTCGCGAGGTATCGCTAACTAATTAATGAGCTATTCTGTTTGCACGCTTGGTCGTTTGATCGAGATATCCGTAAACGCGTGTCGCAAGGGCGATACCTAAGGTAAGAATAATATTTTAGTTGAGATACGCAAAAGTTTTTTTTTTATAAAACACAAAATATATATTCCCGGAGATTCAAACGAGATCGTCACGCCGCGCAACTGAAATGATAAAACTGCTTGAAATCTTTATATCTCATCTACACGAGCAGCATGCCGTTTCGTCTGAATTTACTGCGCGCTTGCATACATTTATACACGACAGAGAGAATATATAGAGATAAATTGCGACCGTGTTAACATCGTGTTGTTTTTTTTTTAACTGTATATACGCTCGCGAAAAATTCCCTACTTTTCGCGAGGGTGCCGGTAGCAGGTCTTCCACTATTTTCGATTAGATCATTTATTATTTGAGAGAAACAGTGGCAAAATGATGTATAGCGTGTTGCAGGAAAAAGCACGTCAGAAGTCTAGGGACGGAGAGCGACGAGATACGAAAAATTGTTTTACTACGCATACCAGCGTGACACGTGTGCGTCACGCTTACCTTACTAGCCCCATAGATAAAACGGCGATGGTGACGCCAGACAAAAACTCAAAGGGGACGTCTGGCTTCTGAGGAGATTTACGCCTGGATGACTTCTTTTGACGTCGATACAGCACTTTTTCTAAACGCATAAGAACGAAGCCCGTACATCACGCCATGTTACACAAACAGATATCAGAAGGAACGTCCTTCGATTTTCTTCGAGATTGCAGCCTGAATAAATATAAGGCAATCTTCTTCGCGGGCGGCGAATAAAAGTGCCCGCAAATTATATCGGAAAATTATGGCAGCTCTAAGAAATGATCTAGATGCGTGCTATTCATGGAAAATTCATGATACGCGGACACAATACGCGCTCAATATCGATACGGCGAATAATGCAGTTGATTCTTTGTTAATGCGTTACTGAAATGTATGTTTATTATTCACAACAAAACGGCATTGTGCGATGCTGAAAGGATGCTGGTATTACACGAACGCAAATCCGTAACGTTAAAACAATACGGTTGAACGGTGCATACTAACTGTACCCTCGGGTAACGCGAAGGCGAGAGTAACAAACCGTAACAAACTAGTGCTGGAAATAGTATAGACAAGAGACTTAAATGCAAAGCGATATAACTGTATTCGGTCACGCGGGGGAACGCTCTCGAAAGATAATTAATTACAATGCCGGCAAAGCCGCTTACTAACGCCCCGGAAAATTATATACGCGTGAAATTCCGCATAAGGATCCGCGAAAAAGAGAGTCTACGTGCATTTGCGCCGGCGGGAATATGAATGAACGTGATGTCGCGTTAATGGCGCCGCATCGATACACATGTAGCAGTCATTAAATACAGAGTTAGGAAGTAACTCGTCACTTGTAACCAAGTTACAGTTACTTATTTTGGCAGCTCTAACTTAACTCCGTTACTTTCTCTCCGTCTGTGACCGTAACTTAACTCAGTTGCATTTTTTCGATAACTAGTAAATAATTTAATTTTTTAAACCTCCACAAATCGCATAGGCCTTGCCTTTGCGCATAAGCGCCTCCCTAGAAGCACAATTCATTGGCTATACATTGGCTAACATTGGTTAAACAGTGGTAATGTTGGCGGTGCATTGGCCAATATTTTCCCAATATAACGCCAATATTGGTCATAAAATAAATGCAAATATACTACTGATATTGTACCTAAATGATTATTTAATATTGGATTGATTGTATTGGCCAAGATTGCCCAATAAAATTGTAATATTGAATATAGAATAAAAGCTAATGTAACGCCAATGTTACGTATCAATAATTGCACGGTATTGCATTTATATTATTTATATTATTGCAAGAAAGTGACTGCAAAGTAACATTTCATTACTTTTTTGAGTAACTGAAACTGTAACGCGTTACTTTTCAGAATTAGTAACTTGTAACTGTAACTAGTTACATTTTAGCGAAAAAAAACTGTAACTGTAACTTGATACTTTTATAAAGTAACTTTCCCAACCCTGATTAAATACTTTCAGCACGATACTCTCAATAGTTGACAGGCTTACGAAACGAGATACAGCAACGTAACTATTACGTGCAACATTACAGCTTTGCAGGTGGTAACACGATACAATTCCTCACATACTAGATATACGTTGGACGCGGACTTAGCGAAAACAGCTTAGCAACAATGCATTATAACCAAGCCGATCGTCCGAGAGATTATCGATTTGTATTCGAAATCCCGCTGGTGCATTAATTAATCTGAAAATGTTTTACTCAAATATGAATTTGCCGTCCTGAAATATACCGCGATTCCGTGGCCGATATTTATGGCATTCAAATGAAAATAGTTTTGTAATACTCGTTAAAAAAAGTTTAACGTCTATGTATGATAAAAGCATAATTTCCAATACACCCAAGCGTGTGTTCCGATCAAACATGCTATTGATTAAACCGCAGTTGATTTATATCAGGCTGATTCGCTAATTCGTTTCCTGATGTGGCTTATTGGTGTGATTTACCTCGAACGCATTTGCATTTTGCATTTATTTTTCGTCACAGTAAAACGAAAACGTATTTAGACAAAATATACGCGAGAAATGCATAAATTTATATACGACTCCTTACATATTCGTACCTCGTGAATAACAAATAAAAAAAGATTCTCTTTTATACCTTTAATATAAGAATATGTAAAAAGAGTGTAGGAAATTTTCATTTCGTATCTCGCAGGATTTGCATTTTTTCTTGGTATATTACAGATAAGTGTTGCCACATGCATATAATTTACAACCACCCCGTATCAGACATTAAACTAATTTTTTTCGAACATGTCCAGAGTTGACAAGCATTTTACTGCAATACTGATAAGACGGTCCCTCAATTATGAATATATATTGCGTCGCTGTGCTCACATTAATTCTCCAGCTAGTCTGCCACGAATGCACCGGTGATATGACGACGCATGCACGTGCACCGTAATTTCACAGCAGGAAATTTCGCGAACTTAAGTTTGCGACGTTATGTCGCGAAATTCTCTGGCGCGACTAACGAAACTAAAATTCACACGGCCACTTACGCCCCGTCATTTGCAAGAGACTAACAACCTTCAAGACAATTGTCATAGCTTTACTTCAGTCGGTATCATCTTAAATACTTCAACTTTTGTTACATGAAACATACTTGCAGCTAGTCTGCTTAATTAATATTGAAAATAAAACTTTAATATCATAAACTCCCAACGCATCTACTTAAGACACTGACGTATACTTAAAACTATTCTGTTTCTACTTTGAAAATTTCGAGTTATTAATATCTCGGTAAACACATTGCATAAACGTACTACCATAAATTAATACTTCTCTCCTCGCGATTGTTTGTCGAAAGATGATTGAAAAAACTTAAGTGACTCACTTAAACTTTGACAAAGAAAAACTATACTTTTATCCGTGTTTTTATAATGCATTACCTGCCACTGTAGATCATATTGCCGTTTCTCAACTTTGTAATAAGAGTTACCGATTAGAATTGCTAGTTCCGCGATATTTAAATAATTATAATTTGTATACAGATAACAATTACACAATGATTCTGCATATGAGATCACGTAATTTATCATCCCCGGCATAATTGTTTACACTCATTATCGTTTGATATTATACTCTAATTTGCATCTATGTATATCGGTTCGCATTCTACTACATTTGTCACTATTGAAATGGTTCAACCATGTTAATGATCATATTTCCATTACGCGCACTGTCTGACTTGTAAATTGCGCAATGACCGAATGTATGATTTCGTTTGTAAACTTGATGGGCGTGCCTAGACGATGTATAGCATGCAATATTTGATGTTTTTCTAAAATGCCGAAACGCTTCTTCCAAATACTCGGGTAAAACTAATTTGTAATATTACCATAAATTTACACTTCCCATTTTCGGCTGTGTCATAAAAAGCTGCGCGCAATCCCCGAATCATTAATCACGAAAGAACCTCGCGAAAGTGAAGGTAATTTGATAAAGCTAGATACTTCTCTGTAATGAATTGTGTCTAACGCTATAGAAATCCCAAGGATAACAAAGAGCGCTTAAAAACGTGACAATATTGCAATACCGAAATAAGGCAGACGCTTTGTAATTAATCTTCGATAATATCGATCCAATTCTAAAAAACAACGTTTCAAAAACGTCGTACCGTCGCCGTTATTTTCTTTTTTGTAATCTTTGACGTTATCCCGTGCACCCAATTTTCGATAAAACTAGTAGTATCGACCAGTTTCCCCATGGGATACAACATCAGCGAAATAGCTTTCGAGTTTAAGCAAACTATGTATTCTAGGAAAAGTTTATACAATATATAAAAATATAAAAAAGTTTATTTTCTGCGGTGGTAAAAATTTGAACGCTTTGAAAATTGCTGTTTTAATCTATGATACGAATTAGGTATATTAATCTTTTATCAACCCAAATTAATTAACATTATATTCTCAATAAGCAAATCTTATAATATGCAAACATCTTCGTTAAAAATGTAAAAGTGCCATGTGCTCCAATTACAAAGACGTTCATTAACTGCAGCTTAAAGCAAACTAATTTATGTTCAAACAACATCTGGCAGTATTCAGTTAACAAATTCGTATTGTGAGAGCGTCAATTGGAACATCAGGTACTAACATTGTATTTGCAGAGAGAAACATATGTGCTTGTGTGTAATTGCTTTGTTGTTCAAATAAGTAGATATACACATTTCCTGCTATAGTGCCCCATGTTAAAAGGAAACTGTACAGTAACATATTTCTTATAAATGTGGAAATTAAATTTTAATTTACAATATTAAAATTGATATTAGTCATAAAATTATAGATTCAACAAAAAAGCTTTCTTAATTATCGCGTGTTGTCTTTGAAAAGATGCATTAATAGTAGATTCGCAATTTAAATCGAACTTGATACGATCGCATGACGTGCTCTCGCGATTTCGCGAGATGGAAGTTGCAGGGTTGGCGCAGTTACCCCAACTACTAGAAAAAACGTTCTTCAATCCCTCCGGGACGAAAAGTACTCCGATAAAATATACATCCGGTTAACGATCCCCGTCACCTATGGCGAGTCGAAACCGCTGGGAGCTACACGATACTCGAAAATCAACTTACTACTCCACACTCGGCCACTTTGCCCGGCGAGTTGCCTCCAACCGAGCGAGTGCTAAGAGTTCAGCAGCCGAAGTGCGACCCCAGAGAGCGGAGAGACGCGACTGTCCCTCTAAACTCCTTTAATATCCACGTACTTATCTACCGACCTATCCGCGCACTCGCTGCTTTTAAATTCTCCCTGAGCCCGGACTGCTGAAAGTCGACGAACGAGTCGTGAGCAGTATGTTTTATGAAAGTTTCATCTCTCGTAATCTCGAGGTATCTTGCCACTCGCGCCCTTGGCCCTTACCATCCTTCTTTCGCGTTCGCACCGACCCGATACTTCTATCTCTTCCTGCTGCGTCCAAGACCTTTCGAGACCCCTGCCGGGTCGTATTCGTTTCGTCACGACGCCAACAAAGCCGTTCGCTTCCACGTATTCAGTTTCCCGCAATATTCCGCCATTAAAAATCTTTAATCTACTTTTTCCACAGACGTGTTAATCAGATTCGGAAACTTCTAAATACAGGTATTTATTTATCGGAGAATAATTCAATGCATAACGGCCATTGATCCGGATTACCACGCATAATTAATAATCCGGAAACATAACATACATTATTAATAGAATTATTAGGATTATTATACGGAATAAATCCGGTTTGTTTAAATGTACGTGAATTTTTCATCAAAATTATAGCGAGTGATTTTTAAACATTTTCGTGGACGATATCGGCATGCTTGAATATGAAAAAGTAGACATTGAATCGCGTAACGGCATCGAATATAAATTCGTCCGGTTTCCCAAAATGCAAATGCGAGATAGCGCCGATATCGAATTCGCCGTTTTCGATTCCCCTAAACCCTTTCACGAGATTTTCTGCCTTTGAATCCGATATATGTGTCATAACCCCCGCAGGCTGATGTCCACAGATTTTCGCGGTCTCGAATCTGTTGGGAAATCGTCTTCATGCAAGATTGATCACGGACGTCAAAGGTTCAACCTACTGAAAGATGTGGTCTCAATCTAATCTTCGAAAACGCCGCGCTATCCAATCCGTCAGAGAAGATCATGGAATGGCCTTGTCAGCCGCACAACCTGACTTTAATCTAACCGCGCGGCCATTCGAATCCGTTAACAACTTATCACGGGCTCGCGAAGCCAAGTAATATTGAGCCAAGGGGATAAACGTTGAAACCTCTTCGGCCATCTCGAACCATTTTGATCGGACGAAATTCAAATTAGGGGAGAAAAAGGTCACCCCACATCTCCCACATTACCATATTCGCTGACTTAATCGTGCAATTAGGGAAACGTAACTAGCGCGGCTGGTCGAAACAAAATAATAACGACACGTTTTATTACGTAGCTTGCGGCTAAGTTTTGCCATAAACCCGAGGCCAATTCTGCGGTAAGGTCAGAACTAACGGCGACATAAATTTCTCGTAACGTGGATCACCGAGGCCTTAGACAGGTTAAAAGGAGCCCGTATATACGTAGACAGAACGAAACAAATTGCATTTCAGCCGGCACCGCGAAATATTCCGGGTCGAATGTAAATTTTGCCTGTGTTCTGGAAACGTGCGGTGAGAATTCGCGGCACGGGACGAAGGAGGGGAACGCGGTCGCTTGGTGAGACGGAGAGGCATAAGAGGCTGAGTTAGAGGGTGATGTTAAGGCACGACGCCGCGGTATGGGGCACCCGGAGAGTTATGTGGCGACAAGCCGACAACCCCTTAGCACCCAGTGACAAATACGAGGCGCGCCGTACCTTTTCCGTCGCGAGACTACACTCGGTTAGTCGCGGCAAGAAGAAGAAAGAGGGACTTCGCTCCCACTACGCAAACCCCGCTGGCGCAGCCCCGCCGAGAAGTCACTCAGTCATCAGATTATGGCTGCAGCTGACAGGCCCTTTCGTTGCCCATACGCCGATACGCCAATATTTTTTTCCTATCCCACATTTTCCCCGACATTTACATCTTGCCGGCAAGGGTGGCGCGATGCGTACGGAAATTGCGGACGATTCCTTTGCCCGCGAAACTTGTTAAACTTCAACTTGCCCGTTTTTTTTTCTGCGAACTGTCGGGTGGGGGAGCACCACCACGCGTCATTGTTATTTATTTTGTCCATTTTTCTGACAAGATGTATGCCGTGTTGTCGGACTCAGATGCAAATATTCGTGACTTTGAAACTGAATAAATTTACGACCAAGAAACGTATAGAGTGGGAAATGAAACGGTATACATTTCGCGCTCACGCGTCGTCACGTTGATAAATTTGCGACGCAATAATCTATAGATCGTACAATACCTGCAGAGGAGACTAATCTGAACGAGCTCGTTCGCGTTACATGAAGTCATCACTACCGGAGTGACCGCGTGTAATTTCGCAGAAAGAAAACAGCGACGGCAACGAAACCGAATCCATGAGCGACGGTACGAGTTGTCCATTTATTTCCCGGTCGTAAGAAACGGTCTCCTTCCCGTAAACAATTTAATTGTCGCGGGAGATTAATCGCCGCGGGCGGAATTAATGGGAGGAATGCGTTTATTTCGTAGGTACGCGGGCTTGTAATTAATGAGAAGGACGCGCTGAATGTGGCCCGACAAACTGTAGGTGTCCACAGCACTTACGGCGACGAGGACAACGACGACGTCGACGATGTTACCGCAAATAACAAAGGAAAGTCCATAGTCATCCCTGATGATATTAAGGGCGATTACGTAAAATGCTTAATAATACTGCGCTATATCCCACGGATGCGTCATGCGTCCATTATTTTCCCGCCTTCCTTCCTGCATACCTCGAAATTCACACGATGGCGACCGTTTATTTGAAAATTATGCATGCCTTCTTGTAATTAAATCGTTTTAGAGAACTGCACGTGACGTAGCGGAACGGGCGGCGCGATAATTTTAATAAAAGAAGTTGAGAAATGTGCATTTTAAATATCACGTGAGTGACGCGAGATAATGACGATCTTATATAATAATACAATCACGAAAGAGCTTTACGAACTTGTTCCTCAGATGTCATTTTTATATTTCTTAATTTATACACACTTCTCCTCTGATATTTAGAAACATTTAAATTTCCAATATCTCTAACAATAAAAATCTTATCGAAGTAGCGGCGCTACCACGAAATCGATAAATCATTATCGCAGCCATCCGCGATTGCCATTCGCGACACCGCAAATCTAAGGAAAGCCCATAACGCTGTTTCTCGAAACGACTGCGGCAAAGGGCGGCTTCCACCCCTGCGAGAAATCGGGTCGCAGCTATTGCACCGCATCGATTCCCTCTTCTCTTTCGT
This sequence comes from Vollenhovia emeryi, assembly GCF_000949405.1. Taxonomy (NCBI): domain Eukaryota; kingdom Metazoa; phylum Arthropoda; class Insecta; order Hymenoptera; family Formicidae; genus Vollenhovia; species Vollenhovia emeryi. The sequence continues at coordinate 1,856,905 of NW_011967231.1, read as the reverse complement.
CAGCGTCATACGCCTTCGTACCGAGACACTCGACCGAAGACGCGTCCATGGTGGAGTACGGTGATTGGCACTTAAGGAAAGGTCAAGAGAATGCAGTTAATATATGCTGTCAGCATGTACGATCGGCGGTTTCGAGTGTGTTTGCGTGGGTAATCTTAATCGGCGGTGGAAAGAAAGCCTCTTCACGGCGAATTGGGGTTGCTGCGGTCAGGTGCGAGAATAGAGTACGAGAGAGCGAGAGCGAGGCAGGAAAAACACCACTCGAGGCACTCGCTACGCTCTCGGCGGCTTGTGACAGAGTGCTCGTGAATCCTCTCTCTCTCACACTCGGTATCGTCACCATCGAACCCGCCGCAGCCAACATCGTTCGGACCCACGATGCACACAAATAGGACGCACGACGAGCATCCACCTGACCTCTGATATCGACCACCGTCCGCATCGCGAATAGGGACGCGCCGATAACTTTCCCCAGGACCTGGCCACTGGTGTATCATCTCGTGGCCGTCTATCGTTGAATATTAATGCTCGGCGAAAAAAAAAGAGGAGGAAGAATGCACGGTCCACATAATGATGAAAACAGTTTCGCGATTTCTCGAGTTCGACACGGTGCGAATTTTGGTCACGCTTCCGCGCGTTTTACCGCGAATGTTGATGGGTAATCAGGGTGAACGGGCGTTGCAACGATTTCGGTACTTGCAACGTCAATTGGAGGTTGCGCTGTCTCTTTTTCTCTCTGTAAACACGTCACGGCTTGTCCTATTGGTCTGTTTCGAACAACGCGAGTGTGATTATATAGCCAGTCATCGTGGTTTTTCGTAACTCTCGACGTGATTCCTGTTAATCTATTTTTATTACATGTTGCATCGTATTTTTTTTTGTATTCACCGATTTTTTCTCCGTCATTACAGGAAAAACAATCACGTAATCCTTTTAAATAATCTACGTAAATTTATCTGTCTTGCAAAATAAAGTTTCGTTTTACGTATATTCTGTAAATTATGAATCTCTGTCCAATGTTCTCATTATTTCTTCATTCGCATGTAAACAATTAGCATATAATAAACTTATAATTTATCCTTAATTATTAAGTATGAAAATGAGAATATTACATCGTTAAAACGTGAGGTCATCGAGCTAACAGAAAATCAATACTTTCCGTTATCGAGGAAATGCAAACTAACAATGAGATGCGAGGATAAATTCTTTCTATCGCCAGGTACCTCAAGATTTACACGACGCGTGCACATATTTTAGTATATTTTGTAAATATACGATCTTGGCTTTGCAAGAATATTTTTATCAGAATTTATGCTGCCATCAATATCTTCGCGATGATCAACGCATGAGCGTTATATGCGTTTCATTTCAGTTAATTAGATTATTTGATACCAAAGTTTACGCGCGTGTGTATCTAGGAATAAAGCGTGCAATTGGTGTAATCTCTAATTTGCATGAATTACGCGATGGTATTGTACGCAAGTATTGTAAATTTCGAGATCTTCCACGATTGTTATGTACGCGTGCGAGTAAATAATATCGTCATGATATATTAATGTCGTGTACAAAACAAAATGCAGCATTAAAGATTACGTTTCGGCGTCGATAATAACACAATAAACTATGCAACTCATAACTGATTCTTGTAATGAAAATAATCTTGTAATGAAAATAACATGTTAAAAAATATAGTAGTCGTACTTTGATAGAAAATATTTGATCATAGCCGAAAGCTGTCTGTGCATATGCAAAGAAATAAAATATTGCAATCTTTTTCCTTCCTTCCTTTCCTTCTTTCTCTGTCCAAATTTTATAAATTATTCGCAACTAGGGAAAATAATCTCATTTACACTAATCTCGATTCTTAAAAACAAAAAGTTGACTAAAATAAACGTAATTTAATAACATCGTAATTCTCTGCGACAAATTAATGTTAGCAGAATAATGACCATAATTGTTCAAACCTATCGCATATTTTAAGCGATTCGCATCTTCGTGCGACAAAAACAGAATTTCAGAAATACACATTTGTGACTGAATGATGCGATTGTGTAAACCCCGTGATTTTCGCTGATAATTATCCGAAGAGGCACGACCGCGGATACTTGCATGCGCAATTACTCGTAGTGGGCGCGTTTTCGCAGATTTTATCGTTTGCACACGGCGGATAGGTACAGTGGACCCGCATTATTAGCTCGACAAATAATCCCCGCGGATTTCGCAGTGACAAATTATCTAGGACGCGAAGCAGTTTATTCGAATAGGTACACCGTGTCCGCTGATATTTGCGCATACACGTTATCCCAATTTCTACATAACGATTGCAAATTCGAATGGACAATCGAGATCTTTCTCGCGCAGTCATGGGAGCGATTAATATTTCTATATTAATGCGTATTCTAGCTGGTGATTTTAGTGTCCTGTGATTTCGTGGTATGCGCAGACATAATTTTAAGTACAGATAACCAACTGTATCTATTTCTGGCCCACACCATTTATATATCGAAATGGTAAACCAATATGTTATGTAATACATTTAGAATACATGTACATACAATATATTAATTGATGCAATTTAAACGCTTCGTATACCGAAACTGAATCGGAATCGTGGCTTGATGTAATCTAATTTTGTAAAATTGATAGGCAAAAATTGGGTGGAAATATATCGAAATAATCTTTTGGAAAATGGATTTATAAATAAATTAAAAAATTAACACGATTGTGAACCATTTACTCGCCGTATAAAATTTTAATTAGCGTGTGAATAATTTCAAAAGCTAACGATAAAGAGAAACGTAATGGCAGTACTTCTGTATTGTGCGAATGATGTCTGCTTACGGTTCTTTGAATCATTGTATCCGCGCGCGAATAATTTTCTTTGAAATCACTGCGCTTCACATAATCTCATCGTTCAAATGGATTCATTAATTAAAACTAGGTTACTAATTAATTCGAACGTCGCTACAGACCTTCGCCCTTATCCCCAGCAGTGTCATCGCGCCATAATTTTCCAAGTGGATGCACTAACGTTTCATTACAGCAGTTCATTAAAAATCGTCGCACTTGTCTTACTTATTGGAGAACCGTCTGCGCACTGGCATCTTCGTAATGCACTAGTCTAAGTCTTATAAGTTAGCGCAAAATAAGCAGAACCAATTCTACTGTAATGTTTCGAAAGCAACAAATTAGCAGCTAATTCTTATATTATTGTTCCGCTAACTTAATCCTTCTTTAACAGAACATTATTTTTTAAAGAAATTTATAGAGCAAATTTTTGCTTGGCAACTTTTTCGTAACAAATAAAAATGTTAATTAGAATTACTTCTGCTCATTTTGTTCCGCTAACTTGTAAGACGACACTAGTACCGTGCGCCGTATCAGACATTAATTATGTATGTTCTTTCTTTAATATGAATTAATTAAACAAGAATCGAAACACTTTACAATAATTTTTATACGTAGCATTAAATTACGAAAGCAAGATTATAAAAGAAATAGAGATTGGACATTGGAAGGTGACAATCGCCGCTTTTCTCGAGGACTTGATAAAAGGACTTTGATAAAACTCTCATAAGGAAACAGCTTCGAGCCATTTCTCCAAATGTTGGAAAAGTTTTACGCAAGATAAACAACAATGTTCTGTAGTTAGTAATATCTCTCGAGACCCAAAAAGGATAATACATCTTAAGGAACAGGATTCGCATGATCTCTCAGGAGTATTGTAAAACAATATGGTATCTCCAATGACCAATTTTCTTTGACCTAAGAACTGCAGCTTCTTTAATACGCGAAACTAGCCGCGGGCACTTTTCTCTTATTACGATAAAACAAAATCGATATTCAGCGGTCACTATTGGTCCAGTGGCGCCTCGGAGAAATCCATACCTTTAATATCATTCCTATCTCTACGTCGGCGAAGACGATGGCGGTCCGACGAGGCGGCCGGGAATGAAAGGGAAGGAGGTTTGGGTTGGGACGAATGCTACATCAAAATTACACGGCTCCCGCCGAGACTTTTTCTCAATTTTGACCCTCGAAACGGCGGTTACGAGATACGACGTCGCAAGGTGCTGCCAATTTCTCGTGATCGGATGAGTCAGCAGTCACGCGCAAATGGTTATTCCTCTAACTCGTAGAATATATCTCGCGTTAATATTTATTCATAAGAAGAAACGGCGACGGCAGCCGCGGGAAACGGAATTCCTGATGCACGTATTACCGCAAATTCGCTATCGCGGTAAGAAGCGTGTGCGGATTTGACTAATTATGCGCGCCTAATGCCGAACGGCACATGCCTTCATTAAGCGGATGGAAGAGACAAAGTTTCGTCATCGCGTTACATACGAACAAATTGTACATAAGCAGATACGCTACCTAAACGGAGGCTAATACCCTCTCTTTGGGTACACTAATCGTCAGTAAGACTTGCTACGCGGGTAAAACGTCCTCATAATAAGTATTACATTTATACACAGGAATAACACAATAATCCACAGTTCCTTCGCGTAAGAAGATCAAGTATACTTCCTCGCGTAAGTATATCGCGTATATTCTTGTATCAACAAATGTGGAATATTGTCAAAAGTTACCACATGTATCATATAATAAAAACATTTCTTTGTATCTGGCGTTTGGAAATAATATATTTTAAGTATCATTGAATTTTTGGATGGCGAAAACTAATCTTTATGCTAATCTCACGCGGATACAATCCGCGCGTGAGAGGAGGAATATTCGGAATTTATTTTCTGGTAAAAATATACTAGAGGGAGAGCGTATCGAATATAGCGTAAAAATAAGCACGTGCTTCCTATCGAGCGTAAAAAAAAAAGAGTATTACTTAATCACAATCGTCGACGATAAATCCGATTTGTTTTATGCCCGTTTGCCTCATAATAATTTTCACGGAGGATTATATGACGAAAAAGGAGAGTGGCAAAGAGAGTACACGCGTGTGTACATACAGACGAGAAAGAATGGAAAGAAATAATAATAGGGAAAACGAGGTAGAACGAGACGTGAGGGAATTAACTCCCAATGCCGTTTTCTATTCGGTTTCGCGTCGCATTAAACACACCGACGTTTTAAAACGTACGAGAAAACAGCCGTCTCGTACATCAACTTCCACGTGGTCTCGCCTATCCTTTTCTTGCCGCAGTCCGTGCCTTTTTCTATCACATTCAAGCGCAAATTTCCGAGCTGGAAATGCGCACTGCGCTTCGGCGCAAACGCGATTTTGGCGGACCAGAAGCAGCCGTAAAGAAGGTAAATTTCTTCGCTCCGAAAAGCAAGCGAGATAAAAATCGAGACATTCACAAAGTAATTACGATGAAAGAGAAGAAGAATGACAAAGAGATTTTTTTTAAGAGAGATTTTCCTCCCTTTTCCGTACAACATTTATGAAACGCAGCAATTTTGCCTCGCGCAGTACCAGGGTATTGTTTCATGCATATAATTTTTAGAGTGCCCGTCGTAAGAGGAAGTGAAATAAATGATCAAATACGATGTACGTGATATTGAGCGGCACAAAGATGTCAAATATTTGCGACGTCTATAATTCAACATCGCATGTCGATTTACGCATTTACACCGTCGGAATTTATCAGCTGAATCCCACCCAAAGTAACTAGTTCTTTTTCCACAACACTTTTCAACCCTTCCAAATTTTCTCGAGAGTCTTTTCGACGTTATTTTGAGATCAGTAAAGTCTTCGGCACAGAAAAGCGCCAATAGTCGCGAGCGTTTCCAGACGTCGCGAGTGGCGCATTATTAAATACGGCGATGCTAGAATTTTAATTTTGAGAGCAACTTTTCAACGCCACGAAACGCACCCCCCGTGACGGGCCTTCGCGGCCTGCTGTTGTCACTTGTCGCCCGTGCTATCACCGTCCTTTCTGCTCCTCGTCGCGCAGCCGGTTTATGTTTATGCTTTATGGAAGTTTCATATTAAATTTATGATGTCGCTCGTCCCACGGAGTTTTATGATTTCGCGGCTGTAAACGCTCCCGGCAGATTTATGCTCAAAATTGGAATTAAAATCGGCACGGTCGTACCTAGACCGCCGTTACATTGCCAGCCGTTCATCGAGGATGTAAATTGTAAACGATGGCGGGTAGAGAGCTTACGGAAAGGACCGATGTGATGGACATCGGCGGAGTAGAACAACCGCGAAGCCCCGTCCGACCGGAAAATAGGTCCCCCGCTTATGAAGAGGATAATGGCACGCCACGCTGCGTTCAAACATTTCGTCGCGGTACGTCAACACTCTTGTTACGTCAGCGCGGAAAAGGAATTTGAGCGTTTAAACTTGAGGGAAGATAATTGTAGCGAATAGAGACGAAATTGCTTTGTCATCGCGGCCGTTGGCATCAACGTCTGTGCGCCAAGTGCGACGCGATAAATTCTTTAATCGGCATACAGCGGTACTTCAAATTGTTGCAATCTAAAAGCAAGAGCGTCACAAGAATGCGCTCGTGTCAAGACGTTTTTGATTTGTATTCAATAACGCGTACAATATGTGTACACAGAGTGCAGTGCTTTCACTTCACGACAAACGGCCCTTTCTTATCAGAAGAAACTTTAGGACGTAGCGGTTTGCACACTGTATTGCGAGGAACATGTTGAATACTTAATTGTAGACAAGTTCATAGCGGACGTAATTGCTACGATCATTATTATTCTGAAACTGTTTAAAAATGGAAACTAGTTTAAAATTAAATTAATTAAAATAAAATACTCTTTTGTAATAATTCGTAATAGCGCGCGATGCAACGGAACGTCAGATTCTATTTAACTCGTAAATTAGGTACGTTTTTAATTATTACGCGCGTTTTATATCTCCTAACAAACGTCACGATATTGCTCATTAACCCTTTAATTCTCTCGCAATTACCAGGAGGCATGCTTGAAGCGTGCGTTAGTACTGTTCCGACTGCAGAGAAATGTTACATTTATCAAGTATTTAAAATAAATTTAACCGAGAGCCGCGTTATTCAGCGGTATGAATAGTTGGCGGGAAATAGGCGAATCCAGGCGTGAAGCAGAAGTGGTTGGAGCACAAGAACGATGCTGATGAGTTTTAAAGCGCAGAAATTACCGTCGGCATTCGCCACCGAGTCTTTTATCCGATCTTTGTTCCGCGAAGCATCATGAGAGACATCACGTGACCCAAATCTCAATTTAATTTTTAAACACGTTGGCATCGAGCTCTCGCGTTCGCCGTTTCGCGCCGAGAGAACGTTAAAAACGTCGCCGTTTCTTCGCTGGGATTTCTCTCTTCGTCCCCCCCCCCCCCGCCCTCCTTTTTTGTGGTTTGTTGAGCGCATACTCGGAACAGTGCGCACGATAAAGCGCAGTAACGAACAATGAAATGTTTATCAAGTGGTACTGCAGAGTGGAGTTTGTGGGCGAATTTAAAAGTGCGCTACCGGGGTGGCGGCGACGCGACTGGATAGCTCGAAAGAAACGCGATTTCGACGGACGTAAAACAAAAAAAAAGCTTGTTACGGACGGCCCGCTCTCGCGTTCGTTACTTCGGCCGATGAAAAATTCGCTAAATAATTCAGTTCAGAAAGTGGCCGGCGCGAAACTCTTGTTTATCGACGCGGACGTAAATCTAGGCAACGCTCGCCCCCTCCCTCGCCCCCTCCGGTCGTTCGTCGCGTCGTGATGCCGCGCGCCGTGATTAATGCTCGCGCACCGGCTAGCAATAGTTTCGCAAAAGATTATCAATTTTGCCTTCGACGGTGCGCGAGGTTGAACGGGGCCGTCTCTCCTCGCGACGATAAAACCGATTCAACGTGAGTTACTCCGGCGCGAGAACTTCCGAGGATCAGAGACCGTAAGACTCGAGAAAAGTCTCCGCAAACTCCGAGACGCTCGTAATTAATTAAACGCGTACTCCTCTTCTCCCCCCCCCCTTGCCGCCTGTCCGCGTTCGCGCAGGAAGAGACGCATCGTATATTAGTAATCCCCCTTTTCATCAGCCGTCGTCCGCCTAGCCGGGCTCTTTTAACAAACGAGAGTGGAATACGGTAACAAATTTCGCATTTACCAATTTATCACACGCCGTACGATTTACGATCAACAGCGGTAATTTATAGAGAGGAGACTCGTTCTTCTCTTTCTTTTTGCCGATTTGCCCAGTATCACGAGAGGAAGACTGTCGCGTTCGATCAACGAGCGAGCTTCTGCATCGAAATGGAAAATTTATTCATCGCTGTCTTCCGGCGATGCGGCGCTTAATATGCGCAATGTCTAAGTAAACGGCCCGCGTGTAATGTACGCAATTTTACGGCGTATTGAAAGGTACGGGGCATCGTAGAAGATGAAACGACCAGAGTTTAAACCGCCTGCGTCTTTATATACGTCTTACGTTTGCCGATATATGTGCACGCGCGTGTATACGTGGACTTTATACTCAACCTAGAAAGTGCTTGCACCCGTACTAAGCAGTGCCAACAACAGCCACTGCCGATGGTATAGTTTAGTTATGCAAATAGTAAACTTGCAGCGAAGCGAAAGGGGACGGTTGTTTCCTTACGTATCGCGGTACAAGCCTTTCCCCCAACACCACCCAGAATCCCTTTCAACTGGCCGAGATGTAAACTCCACGCGAAATGATTGTTATTAATTGACGTCTGAGATTTGACTACGAAATATACCGTACATAAAATCAAATCGAAAAGCAAGGGCGGAAGAATTGGATTCAATCTACCGTAGTAAACATAATAAAGCTAAAACGGGATGACAAAAGTAATTTCTAAAGATTGTAAATTTATGTTCTTCAGTTATCCGAAATCGTTCAATACGGTATTAGCTGAAAGTTGGCTCAGCGGACTCACGATCATTGGTTCGCAAAATTATTTCGCATAATTATGTACCGCAGGTATCGGAATTTCGTTAAAGTTTTCCCCGGCAACAGCAATTTAGGAAGCGGCCCGGAGAAACCTAAACGTTTCGATACGGCGGGCATAAAATAGGACGAAAAGCGATCGTGGTTGCGCCGGAATTGAACGCGATTCCGCCAAAGTGGAAAGTAAGGGAGAAAGAGTGGTAAGAACAGCGGGATGGAAAAGATGAGGTTTGGAATGGTCGTCTCGTGTTATAGACAATGCGTAAGTGTACATTTGCGCGGGCGCACACATCCAACCGTACATACGTATACGTACATCGCCGGTCGAAAGTGCAAGGGGGGGGGGGGGCGGAAGAAGCGAGAGGGGCGACGAGGGTAGTTTCGAGCAGACGGAAAGAGGGGACAGAGAAGAAAGGGAAGCGCGTAGTGCCTCATAGCTCCGACTGCAGTTTACTTTAAATCTCCCGGATGGTTCCTCGTCCGCCTTCCCGGTTTAAGATAAGCTACGGGGTCCGCCCGGAAAACGGAAGTAATGGCTTACCAGATATTATCAACTGCTACAGGGCGTACCGTAAAGGGTGGCGTTGGAGCCGCCTACACACACATATCCTACATCACTTTTAAGGCACTACTGTACCGAAACTAACAAGCGCCGTAAACTTTTCCGCGCGGCTTACCGCATTACGTGCCGGAATAAGCGGCTTATTGAATTCCGGAGCGCTCAACCAAAAGCTCTACCTTTACCCATCGCGCTACAAACTTTGTGCCATTTGTTGTACCGATTGCACGCTCTCCCCACTTTACTTTACCTTCTACACGCGTCAATGTTATCATCAATCTTAACATCTTGGCTTCGACGAGGATTCCATGTCATCATTGATGTCAGCCATTTTTCGAGAAATTAATGGTCCCCAGCTGTGATATATTACTACACGCGTATACCTTTAGACAACATATTAAATATTAATGCAAGTTGCATTATATGATATAAGTGTACAATTTGTTTCTTTATACCTGAAAAGGACTATAATAATGCAACTTGCATTAATATTAATATTTAATACTGTACTATTTGGCGATTATTAAAGAAACGGCATTATTTCCGTATAGCAATAATATCCAACATACCCAGGTAGAAATCTGCCTCAATTTGCCGAGATTAAGTACAGGGCCTGGATAGAAAAATCCAATTAAAAATATCTGTTTAGGTCCAGAATACACCCTAGAAATTTACCTTGATTTTACCGAGAGAAAAATAGTCGGAAAAATCTACATGGGTCCTAGATTGCCACTGACAGATTTTTCACTGATTCCCTCCTGAATAGATAGCACATAGTACCACATACTGCCGTGACGTGGCGACCGCGCGTTAGTCTTCTTCGTAAGTAAAAATCGTCCCGTATTAGTATAAGAGGCGAGCCGATATGATGCGAGAGCGAGTTGTCTGGATCATGGATAAACCTCGACGTTACATTTACGGTCAGGGCCCTGTCAGAACCCTACTAAAATTTCTGCTCGGGTGGAATTCCAGGGAATATTTTAGGGAAAAATTTTAGATTGAAGCCTGGACCAGACTGGATCATAAAAGTAATTATGGTATCTACAAACTAAGTAAATATCTAGGAAAATTATAGACCCCAGCTAGATTCCAGATAATTTTTCTAAACAAATTCCGGGCGTAATCTTGGACCGATCTGGATTCAGCGATAGGACCTGTTCGATTTAGGCGTCCCAAACTTTACATAGACCCTAGCTAGATTTTCCACCTGGATCCCAGAAATATTTTACAAAAAATATATGGAGCCCTGATTGTTTCCAGAAATTTCTACCTGGGTACACATGTCCAGTTTAATCTATTAAGTTTATCAAGCGCTAACTCTCTTTACGGTACAGTTTGCGTCATAATTACTGACAAGCTCAAGGTATCTCCTGAGATACCAGATGAAAGATTAGGAAAAGGGGACCGTTCAAATGACTACAAACAAACCACGGTACAAGTTTAATGGTTAGTTTACAGACGTAGGCAATATCAGATTGTCTGACCTGCCGGAAACAGGCTTTAAAGAGAGAAGTCACAGAAACGCGCAAAAGTAGGTGTTTGCCGGAGAACTCCCCATCTTTATTCCATCTGTAAAGGGAAACCTCTTCAACTTCAAACCGAGTCCGCGAATTATGATCTGAGATAGGAGACTCAAGTCTCCCTGAAAAGAGACCGGGAAGTATGATAAGAAATGAAATTTTAGCCGAGAACGTTTAGATTTTCGAGAGAGTTTTGCCTAAAACATAACGACAGCTTCCAGTATAAAATAATGTGTTGATAACAATATTAAATAAACCGTTTTAAAGTTTTACATTTCCCCGACGTAAGATGTTACAAATGAGAAACGCTGAAAACGCAAAATAAACTAACGCGAAGTTAATTACAACTCAATTAAAATGTCACGTGTCGTGCATTTGGCTTTGCAATCGACGGAAAAGAAAACAGAATTTCTCCAGGATAGTTTGTTAGGTCAGCAACTGACCGACAATGAATCTCGCCTTATTTTACGGAAAATATCGCGGTCAGGTTGGTCAGAGAAAGCAGGAGAGAGTGAGAGAGTGTTAGAGAGGGGGGGAGAAAGATAGGTATTTTCCAGACCACGAAATTCCAAACTAAATCCATTTCCAGTTTGCGCAGTGCTCTTTCCCGTCGTCGACACTCGGACGTCCCCGGACGGTTACCAACTTCATAACAGCATCCCCAAATAATTAGAGCCCATTAAAACAATCGCGTAACACTTCAACCGAGTTAATTGGCCCCAAAATAATATTAGGCGAATGCTACGTAAGCAGCAGTTTTCCCACACTCAAAGTTCAGGTGGTACGCCCGGCTTGTATTACCCCGCACCTTATTAACTACGAACATTTCAAATCGCAAATTACGAGTGAACTGTTCCACAATAATTATACATAATTTAGATCGTATCTGTCTGCAGCGCAAACTGCTAAAATTCTATTGTCGCTAACTAATGATAATAATTTAAATGGCATTATCTAATAGTCTGGTGTGCACGTTAGAAAAGGTGTATTTTTACAGTAAGAACAAAATGTACTTTGATAATACACACATGTGATAGAATCCGATATTCGCTTGTGAGGCGTATATAACCAGAGCGATTTGCAACATACTGGATGTCGGTTGAAAGGCCAGCTGGACTAAACTTTACCGAGAGTTACACAGACGGCCGTTAATCATGGTTCTTAATTGCTTTGTGGGCACCTACATTGAGCCGAACGAACAATTTAGAGTCTGCTCCATTGATTTATCAAATAAATCGTCGCATCGATTCGTTATCGAGATTGCGACGTGAATCCTTCTTTCTCGTCGCGAAAGCGATTTAAACCTCGTTAGTAATCCGAATTTTCCACGATGAATTAGTCGGTCACCGCGGCGGAGCGAAAGCACACGTAAAAATAGGATGACTCTTCAGTCCATTAGGACGTTTATGTACTACGTATACGTAATCCTTTTCAAAAACAGCATTCAGTTCAATCATCACCGAGTTACATTGCGCCAATGCTTCTGATTAACGACAATGTAATATCATATTATGCGACAAGTTTCTTCTCGAATAATCAATTTTTCTTGCGATAATTATAATAAAAGATAACGTTTCTTCGCGACGCGCTTTAAAAAGTATTTAATTCAAACCGGCCCTTTCACTCGCAAAATCTTTCCGTGAAATCTTCGCGCCCCGAGATTGCGACGAGATGTATAGCTCGGTATTCGGAAGCATATAACCGATCTTAACCGTAGCGTCCGGCACGGTGAATAGAGTCGAGACGAAGCTGGAGAAGAGCTTGGAAGCACTATCGTGCCATCTCTCTGATGCGGCTAAGTAAACTCGAAAACCTTGCTCGGAGCTTTCAGGTCAACCGAATTTCTGTGCAGCGCCTCGCAAAGTTACGCGTCTTCGTGAAAAACCCCATTAATCGTGTGGCTGTCGCAAAGGAAGATCAGAACGGAGTATGCATACGAGTACATCGCGCTGGTTGACGCAAAAGACCGAAAGTAAAGGGGTAACCTTGTGCCAAGGGAGACACCCGCTACGCCGCTGATGAAAACGGAGCACTCGGTCGGACAGGACGACTTCTCGAAAGAAGAATATCAGCGAATCTATTTGCCGTATCCTCATGTGACTGAAAGTACGTGATTAAAATGCTAGTCCCATTTTCTTTCAAGCGGGCTCCATGTCCGCGCCACCCCGTTACTACCCCGATCTCGTACTTCTCGTCCACGTCGTCTTCTGCGCATCCCCGCCCCGGTGTCCCCCTACGTTCAACGAGGTTCTGTTATCGTTCAACAGAAACGGAAAATGAAGTAGAGCAAACGGCGCAAAGGGAGATGGCAAATACGACAAGCTTTCCACCAGCCAGATGAGCAGAGTTCCATTCCGGCAAACCAAATGACGGATAAACGTTGCCACGTTGAATCGTCCTGGAGCTGACTGGGATTAGTCATTCCATGAATAAGCAGGCAAGACTGAACGACGGGAATCAGTGAAAGAATAAGCCACTCGCCCAGACGGGTTTCAGTGAATACAGAGCAAGATATACGGTTGTAAAAAAAAAATTGAAAAGTAGTCTACATCAACGATACGAATGATAAGCGATTTATCATATTTGTTTAATGTACCGTAGAATAGCTACGTTTTCCTTTTTCAAAGTTTAAAAGTAATATTTAATCTTTTAGTCTTGATCGAGCCTAAATATTAACGCATAGTACGAGAGTGAAAATGTTATCTTACGTAAAACCGAACTCAGCTTGAATTACGATATTGCTATATCGAACGAAAGACGTGTATCTTATCTCTGATAATTCAAATATTATTTATATCGTGCTTTAAGTTTGAATGTGCAATAACGAAAATTGAGTCTTATGAAGAAAGAAGACTTGCTCATCATGATATCCTCGGCGCTATACAGAATATGTATTTCTCTGAGAAAACGGCTCAAGATAGTTGCGCGCAGCGAGCTAGTTCGCGTTATCGCGAATAACCATTGCCCGGTACAGTCGACAGAGCGTAGAAAAACTGAATATAAGAGTAGAAGGAAGAAAAGGAGTCGCGGAGCTTATGAAGGGATCCGTTATAGGGGCACTTCCGGCGTGTTGACATTGCAGTCAGTTGACCCGGTTGGCTCAAAGAGAAACAGGCGGCTCCGATCGCCGCTCCTGATAACGGCAATAGAGTCCAGATTACCTCAGGGGTGCTCACATTTATCCGTCATCATTTACAAAGAATATCGAGCCCGTGAGGAACAAGCCCCGGGATGCGCGACGCAGGAGCACCTCTAACTCATCTTTAGACGACACTGTGGTCAGAATTGAGCGGATAATCTCGACTGAATCTCGGCCAATTTAAAAAGAGCCACGACTCTCTCATCGTAAAGAAAGTAACATACATTCCGTAAAAAGTATGATACCATTGAAAATTACAGAAAGATCGCGGAGCTATTGCTTTTCGTCAAATTGGAAAGATATTTGGAGGGCGTAAAAAACAGAAACTCAACATTTAAAGGCATAAATCAAATATTGGCGAATAAGTCATTCGAGATGTGTTTGAATTCACACGCACGAGTGCTCCGTTCTCTCGATTCAAGGGCGAACTTGGTCGTTCCATCGAACGTGGAACGCACGTCTGGATTATCCGTCACTCGACCGATCCTAAATCTTTGCCTGACCCCAAAAGTTCCAACAAGATATAAGGTAACGCGGATGATGTATCGCGTGGGTATGGTGCCGGCCGATAAAGATGTAATTGAAGTCTATGAGTGCACAATGCTGCCCAGAGGCCATTGATCATCCCATCTAGATGGATACACTATTCTTCGCTATTCGCCCAATTACGCGCTTTCAGACGTGTTTCATAATCGAGAAACTTGACGCTTTACGTCTCCTAACTCAACGCCTCGCAATGGGAAAGCGCCGCGACTCTTATCAGGTATTTAGCGAAATCATCTCGCACAACGTCGGCCTCGCTGACTCCGCAATCAATCCTCCCCGTTCACCATCTCGGGCGGTAAGATCGATTTTACTCGCGGGATGTTCTCCCTACCCCGTTTTATTTCCGATTATTTTTCCGCATAGTCTAACCGGGTTGTAGCAGCGCAGCTTATCGCTGATTCATGTAGTTTTCTACGCGAAACGCTCACGCGGATCCGAAAAGCGTTGGCGATTTATCACTGGCACGATAACATACCGCATATTTATCACAAGTTTGCGGGGAAATCCGCATGCCAAACTTTTGTTTAGCGTGTAATTAATTCGAGTTTAATAAAATGGAATTGTTTAAATTCTTCACCTATACATCCTTACCCGCGTATTTCCGATTTCATTACTGCCCACATAACTTTGCGTCGCATTACTCTTATTCGACAATGCCTGTAAATTACGTCTGCCCGTTATGTATTGTAAAATTGATCGACCGCATGAATAAAATCTCTTTCAACTTTCCAAAATTAAAGCTCTCTGTTTCCGCATAGTTTTCTATTATCAGACTCTCATGCGCGCAAGTATTACAGTTACAAAATAATGGCAAATTTCCAGTCTGCGTATAACATTGATTACGTAACTTCTATAACAATATATGTACCATAACTTCTATATTATTCCATTGTTTTATAACCGTAGAAAAGGTTATTCTCAACTTTCAAAGCGGAAGTTTCTAAATTCTGACAGCGTTCTGCGTCACGTTTGAAAGAATAATAGAGCCGCCTATCGAATTGTATAGCGAATAACACGAAGCGATCCGTTAAGCGTTTAACGGCGCAATCATCGATAGTTCCAAACCATCGAATCTTCCTACTTAAACGATCGGGAGAGTTTACAATGTACTTCGTCCCGGAGCGGAATTAACATAGTCATTTTCAAGTCAATCTGCGGCCACTCGGTGCAAAATAGTTTGACATACCGTTTCGCGGCGTACAATGCGCGCGCCCGCGTGCCTT
This sequence comes from Vollenhovia emeryi, assembly GCF_000949405.1. NCBI lineage: Eukaryota > Metazoa > Arthropoda > Insecta > Hymenoptera > Formicidae > Vollenhovia > Vollenhovia emeryi. The sequence continues at coordinate 1,841,061 of NW_011967231.1, read as the reverse complement.
CCTGCTCGGCTGAATTTCGAGCGTAAACCGTCCCGACAACTGTTCCACCGAGAGAAAGGATTTTAGTGGATCCGAACGCGCGCGCGTCGGCACTCGTAGGTGGTTTCGGCCGATTGTCGGGAGCCGCATCCGGCTGCTCGATCGAAGGATCCCCCGCCATTCGGCGCGTAACGTTTCCGGCGAGACAATGCAAAGATCAGGGACGGTTATTAGGCGGAGGCTAGCGGCATTCAATGGCGGAGTACCCGATGCAGAACCGAACGTCAGCGCGGTCTTCAGACTTGAGAATCCGCTGCGGCCAACGTCGAGTGTCACCTCCACCACAGTTGTACACCGCAACTCCGCGTTCTATGTCGCCGAGACAGAGAGCGAGAGAGAGAGAGAGAACTGGGCTTTCCTCTTGCGAAAACAAACGATACAATAGAGTCAGCGAACCTGCCGTCACGGAGGCAGTTTCCGGCTCACCCGACGGACGGAGACGAAGGACCGAATTCCGTGGATCGAGGCTTTCGGAACAATAGCGAGTTGTCCGCGTTTCCCCGTCACCCCGCCCGCGCGCTACTCTTCCGCGGATTACATAGAAAATGCCTGCTACGGTATACACGGCTGATAAATAGTTCCTTCCTCGCCTAATTCCATGGACGTCGACGTAAACCCCCCTCGCGCCCCCGTCGACGAGCGAAACCCCGAAATTCGCCTGCGATCGTTCCACGCGACTCGCTCGGTAGCGGCTTGAAAAAGTGCAGCCGCCACTCGAGCGGGCCCCGCAAGCTCGCGAAACGGTGGGATTGCACGACGACTAATAAATTGCGGTTTTACGGTCGCGGAACGAACGCGGCTGAAAGAGGCTTACCGATGAAAATGGCGAGGATGTTTCTTGCCGCCGTAATGCAATACGGTTTAATGCATACGATGGGGGGGGAGAGAATTAGGGCAATCCCTCTCGACTTGCGTATAAGGAATAAAATTTAAATTTATCGCGGCCGCGACGCACTTGCCGCGGCGCTAAACTCCGTATAAATTGCGCCGCACGGTTTATCGTTCGGATAAAAATTGATATCGCAATCGGTGGTGATTGTGAAACGATAAATCGCGTGCGGACAGAGGCTAAAATGTAGCTGTCTCTCGCGACCGAAATCTTGGACCGTAGAAAAAGCAACGATGCAAAATAAGTCGCAATTTTTCATGCGGTGCAACACTATCGCGGAGTCGCGATTGAAAACGTTACTATAAAACGCATCCCGCCCCATTATCCGCGAGTATCGGCGGTATATTTTCTTCCTGGTTTCCTCCCCGGGACGTCGAGACAGTAGCTACGAAAGAAATCGCCGCGCGTTTTCAGCTGGGGTCTCTACTATTGTAAGAAGATCGAGCTGCGTCGGGGCTTCGGACCGACATAAATTTTCCAAAGGTCACGCGGGTATACAGTGGCCAATATCCTGAGAATCGAGTCGCGCGAGCGAGCGGCGAGCTTGCGAAATGCCGTTTGCCGGCTGATTAATGGAGCAGACTTATGTACCGCAGGCCTCCATCTACTTGAGCATCGAGTGCCATTCGCTTCAACATTCATCCACTCCAGTATCTTCCTAATGCGCGTCGGCGGGAGGCTATAAGTTAAAGGGAGATAGGAGTAGACCGATAACGATGTCGACGGCGGTCGTCTGCAACGTGTTCGAAATAAACGCGCCTCGCTCGAGTCCTCCTTTGCGGCTCGGGACGAAAACAAGATTAAACTATGACCCGAATTGGAAAATGTACAACTGAAATATTGATTACTCATAAATCCGAGCTCGCCGGAGCTGTGTCTTACGCGGTTATAAATTATTAAATTGACTTGAATGATATAATCGACAGGTCCTCTACAAAGAGAATCCTCCGTAATGGATTTATTCTCCGGAGAGATACATCTGGTATAGGTTAATTAGGGGATCGATGTACCGCTACGCTTCCGTAAGCTCGAATACGTCCAAGTTATTTATTATTTTGCATATTTCATGGAGAGATTCCGCAGTTTAGAAAAAAAAGGTTATAGCGGATAACACGCGAAAGCGAATTTGAAACTTCAATATTATTTTATAATCAATATATCCAAACCAATAGATATAAATAAATTTAATTTGAATATAGATTTAAAATTCCACTGTGAAATTCAATTCGCTTAAAATTTCGAAAAGAATGGAGATTTATTATTTACATATCCGACGTTTACCACTCGTATTTTCTCTCGCTTATAACTCAACGACTTTTAACATTTTGACATTTTTACATCTGTGTTATATAAAATATCACATAAAATAAAATATAAAATGAATACGTGTTTAAAAACTTAATTCGTTATTTCAACCAAAAATATCCTACATTTAATATTGCATAAACGGGACGATTTGTCTTACTCGTGATAAAAAAAAATACCGCGGCGAACCAATATAATAACTGAAAAACAGAACACACGTAACTCGAGCTTAACTGGCGTTCTGGATAACTAGATAGAAAGCGAATAACTTGAAACTCCACCTCGCATTCCATTCGGCGACTTTTTCATTCGAAGGAGCGAATTGGATAGCGCACCTAAGGAAATGGAACGAAATTGCAGATAAGAAGCGAGAAACGTCCTGTCCAAGCGCGATTCTCAAAGAGCACGCTGAGAAATTAGGAAAATTTTAAGCCGGCGATAATTTCGTAAGAATGCTTTTTCTCTGCGCGCGCCAGCTTTGATCCTAAATTAAATCTCGACACCGATTTTATAAAGGCACGTAATTGCGATGATAGAACGAATGAAAAGTTCGAAATATGTGAGAAACTTTGAATAGTGGCGCGCAGCTTGAAATGTAATTGCATTCCTTATTCCTTTTTTTTTTTGCGGATACCATATTAAATTCCAATTGTTTCGAATATATGTATATGACATACGCAACTTCGTTTCCGCGAATTTGGAAGTAAGCGTGCAAATATAAATGCCACTTTCGGGAAGAAGGCGCGCGATAGACCTATAAAAATGGAGCAATTATATCGAAGGAAAGGAGCAAGAGTTGCCGAAGAAAATCACCAGGAAAATGGTGGAAGGCTTTGCCCGTTCGTGCGATCGGCGACCTCGTACTATCGGGAGGTCAGTAATTGGCTGTTACATTTTAAACAACCGACCGCGTGCGCTTTAATTTACTTTTATTTCCGCCCGGGGAATTTTCGTTCCTGCTTTCACGAAGGTTTATAACTGGACCCTACCTCCGCCCGACATTGGCTACACGGTGTGAAAAAAAAGAGACTTTTTAGTGTACTGCTTCCGTCCGTCGTTCTTTTACTCTCGATCCCGTGAAGCTGCCACGGCTGCTTAGAGAATTTTAAGTAGTATCATAAAGCGCGCGAAATATCCATCTTTATACCGCCAAATTATATCTCTTTTAATTTGGAAATTGCATACAGCTTCCATCTCTCTTTAATTATCATTTCGTTGTATTTAGTAATATCCTATCTCGAAATATCGCGATTGTTGAATTTATTCGATTCGCGTTGAAATTTTGCGTACGAAACATCGGTGTATTTTGTAAAATTAATTAAATTGAGATTTATTAACGGGCGGGTCTATAAAAAAATTATATTACAGCTTTTACAAGGAGAACAAGAAAAGAGTTTCATAGATATAGAACGCAGAAAGCTCTAGCCAAAGTAATTTTAGCATTTGTGACTGCAGCGTAGCGCGAGAAGAGGAAAAAGTCTGTCGAAATTTCGACGCGTCGCTGCGACGTGAAAGTTGGAATATAATCGTGCTGTTCGCGCAGCGCAGGGAAAGCTAGCGAGAACAATAAAAAATTTAGGGACGGTAATGTTGCGCGTATGAAGGGTTCCGCTTTCCTTTTCCGAGTGCGCGTCAAAAAATATCCGAGCGGCGCGGCGATAAAAGCCGCTACATTTATATACGCCCCGACTAACTTACCGTTCGTGTCGCAGACGTGTTATTCGGAGATAAGCGCGCGAGATACGCTAAACTAGAACCGTATTCGAGGAACTCGCTCGAAAATAGCTAGGTATCGTAACGATACTTCGGAAGAATCCCAGTGCGCGAATAAAACTGATAGCGAACGTCGGAGCAAACGCAGGCCGCCATTCCTTTTTACCGCATGGAGCTTAACCGATGCTGCAACCTCCATCCCGGGAATAGCTGGAAATAGGGCGGGAGGAAAGACGCGAGAGAGAGAGAGAGAGAGCGAGAGAGGGGGGGGGACGACGGAGCTAGTTGGGAGCTATTCCCCATAAATATTAATTGAGTCTCCATCGGCTTCGTCGCGCGAGGGCACGGAGATTTCGAGCGGGGACGCGGCGCGGCGTGTCGTTCAGCAGAAAACGAAAATCCGCAGGCCGCAGGGCCATAAATCCTCAAGTTTCTGCGGCTGTCTCCGCCAACCGGAGAGGTGACGAAGAGAAGGGAAATCGGCTGGGGAGGGTTGATGGCCCGCTGTTACACCCCGCGACCACCGTAACCGTATCTTATATCCTTCCGTTCTCTATTATGTTACACTGCTGGATCATCCGAGAGAGAGAGAAAGAGAGAGAGTCCCTTCGCTCTTCGCGTGTGTTTGTTCTAGACACCGGTAACGCGATGCGTGGCTCACACACGAGGCACCTCGGCCCGTGTGCGAGTTTGCAAGCCGACTTATCAACCTCGCGAATATATCTTCCCAATTTCTCGCTCGCGCGTTATCAAGCGCGCGCGGCACCTTCCGCGCGCCGCTTTATAAACATCGCCTGTCCCGCATCAACACCTGCGCCGAAATGTGCGAAACTCGAAAGTAAGCCCCCCGGAAAAAGCAGAATAATAGCTCGGATAAAACGGGAATTATTATACAGTGCTGTAACGACAGGCTTGATAGATACGAGCTTAATCGTCTTTCAACATAAATTGTAATCACATCGTGATCACGTAGATTATGATTAAACAATTAATACGTCTCTTGTAATTTAAATTAAAGACTCGTGCATTTTCTTGCAAAATTTGGAGTAGTCATTTTTTTCTTTTTACCGGCTTTGTTTAGCTCGATGATTGGTAATTTTCCTTCAAGTAGTTGCAATATGATTATCTACACGAATATCATTTGTAATTCTAGACGTTTTACAAAGATGTAATTTGTGTCTAGATGTAATGTGACAAGTGGAAATGATATACCGCTATAAACAAGAGAATGGAACAAATCTGGGAAATCTAAGCAATCATTCCTGACCCATACTCTATAACTTCTATAAGACTTTAGAGTGAATTTCTTTTGATAGCGAAAAAGCATTAATAGAAATAAAACGATTTTTAATATTAAAACACCCACAATTAATGCTATCGTAATGCTATCACTGCTTTCACCCGAGATTTATACAATTTTATTTAGAGATTCAGGGAAGCTTGTATCTTGCTATAATAAATAATCTCGCTTGTCATAATGCAATAATACAGCATTAATAATAATAAATCTTTGATATAATTTATATGATTGCTTTTCAGAATTTTTCACTGTTAAAAAAATACACAAAATATTTCATAAATATAGCACAGTATTTTACTGAGGATTAATTAAAAAACTTGTTAAAAAATATTTAAACGACTGTTTAAATTTTAGCTGACAAATTAATTAATCTCTAATTCAATTAAATGTTAAAAATAAATCATACTGCAAAAAGGTCACGGCAATTTCCCAATTTAAAGAGCATTTATATGCATGTATCAATTTATCGATATAGTTTTATTCTCAAGATTTTCAGTTTAGATAATATTGCTTTTCATGAAATCCGAATAAGGGACTCCGGGTTAATATTTAATTCAAAATTTCGCGAAAAGGAAAATAATTACATAATTTGCGTGTGTAAAAGATCAAATTTAGCCATTAGCCACTATTTCAATTTGCCGATATCAGATGACTGTTACAACGTATGTATGTAATGTCCAGAAACAGGAAATAAAAAGGCAAAATCGAGCTGAAAATCAATATTATCCGAACTGTCGGAACCAATAACAGATGACAGATCGATACGCGTGTATCGTTATATGCCGCAGAACGCAAACGTATGCGATACCAATGGGCTATTTTGATCCCCCATAACTTAGAAATTACTACGCGTCGAAAGATGTTTGGTCGATTCTAAGACACTCGACCCTCGCTAATATATTATACTGATATGATCGTGATCTGTACCACGCATCTTATGGTACATGCAAATCACCAACTTCCTTCTTTCTCTATTTTCATGAAATAAAATTATATATGCGTAAAATAAATGTGATGTTTTTCGTACATTTCGTTACTTCTTCAAAAAGATTTCTTTAAACATTTTGCTTGTACCTACAATTTCTTGATATTGCTTTCCCTGAATTCATCTTGTGTGAAAATCCATCTCATTGCTCATCAATTAAAAAAATATATAATTTTATATTTGTCCTAATCTGTAACCCGCCTACATTTTCACAGATCGAATAAATCGGCCACGTGTTTATTCGCAATCTGTCGATTCTCCTCGGACATCTTTGTATTTTACGCATATATGTGACGTGCATGTTGCATAAAATTTTTCACGGATCCATCACCTTAAAATTAAAGAAAACTTCTGGACTTACAGGACCGACGCGCAGCAGCGGAGTTGTAGCAGCTGCATTAATCTGCAAAATGCAAATATATCCAAATTATAACAGCGTCCAAAATAATGAATTCAGTTCCGCGCATTTTTATCTTCAATACTTAAAATTCTTGAAATAAGAAATATTCAAGATTTTACACATAATAACGTAATCTTTTTTTAAGTATGTTTTCAACAGATTTCGGTTGTATTATGTCACACAAAGTAGCATTCTCAAATCAATTCTGTGTCTTACATAGGTTCGGGAAGTAACTCGTTACTTGTTACGAAGTTACAGTTACAGTTACATTTTCTCGAGGGGGAAACCGTTGAGGGCAAAGTAACTTTCCCAACCCCGATCTTACACTATAGTAAAAATGCTAAAAGTGAAGAGCTTTGTCTCTTCATATTCGCCTATGCGCGATTCGTCATTCGCAGAGATTCGTTGGACATTCGTTATTACTTGCCACGCTACTCGTCGTTCGCAGTTTATCATTTGTAATTTATTATTTGTCGTTTCGTTCGTGTCAACTTGGACGATACCTTTAACTTTTACCTGCCGTTACGGGATTTGTATCGCAAGTCTACAATTAGTCAAGTTTCAATTACGTCAAAGAACCGCTCGGCGAATCGCTGCGAATGGCGAATTGCGCACGACGAGTCGACCGAATTTCTTTGCCACGCTATTCACAAAATATACGCATCACGAGTCGCGCGTAATGCAAGATACGGAATTTGCCTCCAAGAAGCGGCGTACGAAACGAATCATAAACTCACCCAAGGGTTGCTCCGCCGATGCCCGATGCCACCCTGGCCTCCACCTCCTCCGCTTCCCTCGTCCCACCGTGGTCCATGGCACGTCGCGCAACACTCACTCGCGGCGTCGACACCGATCGCTCGACGCTTCGCACGACGCTTCCCGATATTCGACGGCACGCGACGCGTTAACCGCTGGTTCCACAACGCGTCGCGGGCGAAAGAACAACGCGAGACGCGCACTAATTGTAAAACTACAATTCGCTCTGCACCGCCGGAAGATTCGCGAAGCAACGCCACGGAACTTCAGACCGACGCTAACCGCTCGGGGACGCGCGGGCAACTTCACGCGTCACAGGTCATGGCGCGATCGCGTCTGCCGCTGAAATAACAGGCGTACGCTCGCGTCTCCGCACAATCGTCATCCCGCGTCACGGGATACGATTTCGAACGCTTTTTTGCTTTACGTACGATGTGTTTACGAGGGTCGCGAAGGAAAAAACGCGAACTGGAGCGAAAGAATGTTCGCCCGCGCGACGTGACGTCACCGACGTGACGCCACGTTTGTAGACTGTTCGCGCGATGGATTCTTCGATCGAAAGGATCGCGAAAACGCGCGTTTCGGAAAACTCGCACTTTAGAGAGCCGGGAACAGGAATCTATTGGTATTATATTTACTTATTAGACGACACGCCGCGACGTCGCTCGTCCCGCAGGCGATCCACTCCGCTCCGCGCCGCGACGTCGCTCGTCCCGCAGGCGATCCGCTTCCCTCCGTGCCGCGCGTTCCGAAAACCATCGCGATACGACGCGAAGTAATAGTCGGTTTACAACGCGGACCGTCCGAGAGTTTATGATCGACGGTGTGTCGTCCGTGATACACTTTGAGCGCGTGAATCTTGTTGGTTTCGCGTTGTTTCTTGTTAAATCACGTTAATTATACTATTAATTGGTCAACGGCCGACGTATCGCGTTGATAACCGCCGCGTTTCCGATGCGAGAATGGACGGTGAATTGCGATACGGACGCGTGTCAAGTTAACGAACGAGGAGCGCGAAAATATATAGCCGAAGTTCCAGGGCGCACGAACTCCGCGAAATACAAGTTACCGACGTTACTATCCTTCAACATCACCGATACAGTTCACACGTCGGTCTCTCTGTCGCATCGATTCACTTGTCCCAACAATTCGCACGCTATTTCGTATCCGCGATTTAAAAGACGACAGACAGATTGCCTTTTAAGACGGCGATACGCGCGGGACGTGAGATACATTCGGATCCGGTCGCTAAAGAAATCTCGGGGACCACCGTCGTCCCGAAATGCGTCGTCGCGGGTGAGGAGCCATTTGCGACTTGTATTCCCCGTCGTAGTCGTCAGCGGCGAATCGGCGCGAACCGACGGTGTAAAGGCCTGCGGACGCTCGTGGACGCGGGCCTTAAAACAAGCAGGAGCCTCGATTCTTGAATGCATTCGAAGAAGAAACGTACGCGAATATTCTACTCTAAAAGCCTGCGTCCACTAGAACACGGTCGAGCAATAAGCTCTAGTTACGAGAAATGTGTAGCCAATCAACGTGCAGTTTTACTCCATAAAAGCTGCAAGCTGACTGACCAATCGCGCAGCCTTTAGCCAATCAACTCTTTTGCCGGAGCAGAATTTTCGCACGCGTTTCCCTATCAAATGAATTCAAGAATCGAGCCCCCAGACGCTCCGGAAAACCGAGTGTCGTGCGTAAACACGCGTCGTGTACTAACGGCGGAGAAATACTGACTTGTCGCCCCCGCGTCTCGCGCAGCGAACGCTTCGTAAACACCGTACGCGCGAGGTCGGACACCGCGAAATTCCAGGAAGACAAATTCCAGGAACGGCGCGCCTCTGTTTACAACGCGTTCAAACGTCCCGTAGCGGTAACCGATCGACCGACGGCTCGGCGCGCGATTGTTGTTATCGTCTCATTCGCTCGCCGAGGCTCCGCGAGCGAGGACGGGTATAGTTCGGCGTCGTGCACCCCCTTCCTCCCGCAGGATTGATCCGCGCAATCCTTCGGGCTTAACTCAAGTGGCCACATTTCTCAGTTCGCGAGACTCGGGACGGACTTTAGCATTGTTTCGTCCTATTTTTAAATCCCCGTTCATTGACTGTTGCAACCGTTCCGTTCGGCTTATACAGGAGACCGGATTTCTCACGATCACAGTTCGAAATTCGGGGCAAGGGGCGAAAAGTAAGGATTTAGGATAAAAATTGGAGACTGTCCCGATAAATTTGGTCACCTAAGATCGGGCAGCTTTTTCGATTCGCGAGTTACATTCCGTGTTTTTCAACTTTCGGGCCTGCATTCACTTAAGCCTCGTCTACATAGAAGTCGTAAAGTCGTAGTCGTAAGAATAGTCGACTATGGTTGGTCAATTCTTACGTGTCTGACGAAATTGACCAATCGCAGTCGATTATTCTTACGACTGCGACTCTGCGACTCGCATTGTAGACCACGCATTAACGAACTTAAGCGGGGGTCTACTAAGAATTGACCAATCATAGTCGACTGTTCTTACGACTACGGCTTCACGACTTCTATGTAGACGGGACTTTATAGATTCGAGTTTAATGTACGGTGACTGGATCCAGCTATATCGCAAGAATTCAGCCGTCCTGCCCTTCGTTCGGGAGCAAGTTAACACGAAAGAAGAAAAAGAAGAGGAGGAAAGTGTCGTGCGCCACATTGTGCGTCGTTCTTTCTCGCGCCGCGAAAACAAGCGAAGAACGGGACGCCGAGTGCGATTCCGTCCGAACAATTGGCTCGCGGACGTGTCGAAGGCTTCTATTCCGGTGCGTTTGTTCGCCAAGTGTCCAAGTTAGAGAAATAGATAATGGGAATTTTACGGGGTGCCGTTTCGCTCGCGACATTTCGGGTGATAATCGTCTCTTCGGCGCTCGGATTCGATTACGTTTCGCGTCCCGCCCTGCCCCCTTTCGAACGTCCGAACGCGATTCTCCGTTCACGCCGGAATCGGAAACGCGTTAATGAGAGACGCGGTGCTTCATCGGCGCGATATATTGGCCGGTAACGTATTAATGGCATCAACGTGATTAAAGCCTCGTCTACATAGGAGTCGTAAAGTCGTAGTCGTAAGAATAGTCGACTATGATTGGTCAATTCTTATGCGTTTGACGAAATTGACCAATCGCAGTCGATTATTCTTACGACTACGACTCTGCGACTCGTATTGTAGACCACGCATGAAAGAGGAGCATAATCAGGATTCGCGCGCTCGAAACGCATTACGCGCGGACGACGCCGTCGATAATGAATTCACGGGCGGTCCGCGTTGTAAGCCGGCCGTTACTTTGACTCCGCGTCGAGTGAGGTTGTCGCCGCTGGTTTTCGGAACGCGCGACGCGGAGCGGATCGAGCGGGACGGTGTGCGGTCTAATAACTGGTAAATGTAACGTTAATTCCGCGTCTCGGACTTTGTCGGCCGCGCGGAGCATATTTTCGACTGACGCGAGTCGAGCGGCCGCGAGACGCGCATCTTACGAGAGCCATTCGATCGAAAATCCATCGCGCGGACGTTCGATGGACCGCGACGTTAATTGCGCGGGCGAACGCGCCCCTCGCTCGCGTACTCGCCCTCGTAAAAGGTGTCGTACGTAACGCACGACGATCGTAATCGCGTAACAACGCGACGCGGGATGGCGATTGTCTCGAAACGCGAGCGTACGCTCGTTATTTTAGCGGCGGACGCGGCCGCGCGGCGGCTGGTGGCGCGTGAAGTTGCCCGCGCGTCCTCGAGCGGTCGGCGTCGGTCTGAAGTTGGTCCGCGGCGTTGCTCCGCGAGTCTTCCGGCGGTGCCGAGCGAATCGTAGTCACGTTTTAGTGCGCGTCTCGCGTTGTCCTTTCGCCGCGATGTTGTGGAACCAGCGATTAACGCGTTGCGTGCCGTCGATATATCGGGAAGTGTCGTGCGAAGTGCCGGGCGATCGGTGGTGACGCGCGAGTGCCGATAACCTCGTTCCCGCGAGTCTAGTGTTGTGCGACGTGCCGTGGACCCGCGGCCACGGATGGACGAGGGAGGCAGAGTCTAATAAGTAAATATAATACCAATAGATTCCCGGCTCTTTAAAGTGCGAGTTTTCCGAGACGCGCGTTTTAAAGATCCTTTCGATCGAAGAATCCATCGCGCGAATAGTCGACGGCGTCACTTCGGTGACGTCACGTCGCGCGGGCGAACTTTCTTTCGCTCCAATTCGCGTCTTTTCCCCCGTGACCCTCGTAAACACATCGTACGTAAAGCAAAAAAGCGTTCGAAATCGTATACGTGACGCGGGATGACGATTGTGCCGAGGCGCGAGCGTACGCCTGTTATTTCAGCGGCAGACGCGATCGCGCCATGACCTGTGACGCGTGAAGTTGCCCGCGCGTCCTCGAGCGGTTGGCGTCGGTCTGAAGTTCCGCGGCGTTGCTTCGCGAATCTTCCGGCGGTGCCGAGTGAATCGTAGTTACGTTTTACAATTAGTGCGCGTCTCGCGTTGTCCTTTCGCCGCGACGTTGTGGAACCAGCGATTAACGCGTTGCGTGCCGTCGATATCGGGAAGTGTGCGAAGTGCCGGGCGATCGGTGGCGACGCGCGAGTGCCGATAACCTCGTTCCCGCGAGTCTAGTGTTGTGCGACGTGCCGTGGTCCCGCGACCACGGATGGACGAGGGAGGCAGAGTCTAATAAGTAAATATAATACCAATAGATTCCCGGCTCTTTAAAGTGCGAGTTTTCCGAGACGCGCGTTTTAAAGATCCTTTCGATCGAAGAATCCATCGCGCGAATAGTCGACGGCGTCACTTCGGTGACGTCACGTCGCGCGGGCGAACTTTCTTTCGCTCCAGTTCGCGTCTTTTCCCCCGTGACCCTCGTAAACACATCGTACGTAAAGCAAAAAAGCGTTCGAAATCGTATACGTGACGCGGGATGACGATTGTGCCGAGGCGCGAGCGTACGCCTGTTATTTCAGCGGCAGACGCGACCGCGTGAAGTTGCCCGCGCGTCCTCGAGCGGTTGGCGTCGGTCTGAAGTTCCGCGGCGTTGCTTCGCGAATCTTCCGGCGGTGCCGAGTGAATCGTAGTTACGTTTTACAATTAGTGCGCGTCTCGCGTTGTCCTTTCGCCGCGACGCGCGTTGTGGAACCAGCGGTTAACGCGTTGTGTGCCGTCGAATATCGGGAAGTGTCGTGCGAAGCGTCGAGTGATCGGTGTCGACGCCGCGAGTGAGTGCGACGTGCCATGGACCATGGTGGGACGAGGGAAGCGGAGGAGGAGGAGGCCAGGGTGGCATCGGGCATCGGCGGAGCAACCCTTGGGTGAGTTTCTCATTTATTTCGTTCGCCACTTCTTACTTCCGCGAGACTCGCCGTTTATTTGCCCCCGCGACGTCCGCACGCGTCATCGCAACGCGCATTTGAAATGTCTCGAGTTATCTTGAGACGTCGCGATATCGTAAGTCGCCTCGGTGTTTCGGATATCACCGTATTGCGGATGATAGAGGCGGGAGGTGCGCGAGGGGGGATTATTTTAAGTGGCGAGAGTAAGAAGTGCGCGAATCGTGCCATTTGTGCAATATTCGTTATTTTGCGCGCTATTATAATTTGGGTTATTTGCACTTTACAGATCAACGTAGCTGTGCAACTCCGATGCTGCGCGTCGGTCCGGTGAGTTGTAAATTTTTATCTATTTTGAGGTGGAGGCACGAAAAAGCTTATTGTACAATGCACGCGTGAAGTAACAAAAGGCAGGCTCGGAGAATAATTGGAGAGAAATTGCAGAAGAGTATCACAACATAATTATGATACTTTATACATTTTTTTTAAATAGATACGCCACAGATTGGCATATATTTATTCGTAGAACATGAATTTAATGGATAACGATACATTTTCATAAGAATCAAGTTCAGAGGCAAATATATTACATAGAAAAATTGTTAGTGTAGGCAGAGTTGCCTTGCTCACACTCTACCGTAGTGCGACTGACTAACTATTAAAATTAATTAAATAACTTAGAAAGTTGCGCGTTCGCATATCACTTGCGATTTATTTGGATGCTGTTGACGCCGTTAAAACGCTAAGGAATTTATTTACGCTGTTATTTGCACTGCGCGATGGAGAAACAGAACTCGGGAGGGAAAAGAAACGGCAACCCATTTTGGGGCCCACAATTAGTAATCGAATTATTATATTGTTCGTAACTCTAATCTTTTACGAATTTTACCCCGCGTAACTAAAAATTGCAGTTAGCTATTCAATCTCCGAGATTTTAAAGTAATACTAATCAATTCTCTCAATTAGTTCTGTCGATATTCAGTAACGCAAATGTAATTTTCCCTTAAGAGGCGCTAACCAAAATGTTAAGTTGATTAACTACAAGACAACGGTCGAAATTTTTCCCAGAGTAAACTTACGAACAATCCAAATAATTCGATTACTAATTGTGGGCCCTAAAATGCTGGGTGGCTGTCTGTTTTTTTTTCCCAGAGAAAAAGATGAGAGACGACGCTGAAATTGTTACACACGCATCGTCCAAATAGGCGCCGTTTGCCGAAAACAGGTAGACAGCGGCGGGTCTCGCGATAACGGCCGGTTGATAGCAATAAAGCGTTATCTGACTTCCACTCCGAGTCACTTAACGTCTGCGGGGACATTTAAAGCTCTTAGGAGCGCAAACCATCCGCGCTATAAAACACTACCTCACCACCTTCGTCGTAGCTACTTATTATAACGACATTATTCTCGCTCTCCCTCATTAGCTATCCTATCAACGACACTTTCTACCATCCTTTCCCCATTTTAAGTTCGCTCGCAGCCGACGATGCCGCCGGGATAAGTAGGAGACGTACTTTTTTCTCTCTCTCGCTCTCTCTTCGCCTCTCGGCCTCTCTACTCTTCGTCGCGTCTGACGATCGTGACTGAATTAATTTCGGTTCGGTGCGCGTAGTCGATCGTAATCCATTTACCTCAAGGACGAGTTGTTACACCCGTAACTCCCTATTCTTAGCGATATCAGGAAACGGAGCATTATCATTCGCACGGATATCAGATTCCCGTTTTCGCGTAAAGTATCCCGGATGGCGATAATATCGTCCGCGATCGAACGAATGAAATTATTGACGTCGCGTGAAAATCGACTCGTGCATCCTGTTTACGCCGGACGCCCGATTATCCTCGTAGGAGACAGTTGCGTCGCGCCTGCAGGTAAACCGGGAAAAAATACACGTGGAGATCCACTTGTTATTCATGATAATCTCTTTAGATTGCCAGTAATAAATAACAATGGATAAGTTCAGTCGACCTTAACTGGCACTTGTTTAATAAATTAAAAATAAGAAAATTGACACTATTATATTTAAATTATTTTCTTATACTCTATTTATTTTTTTATATACACTGATGGTCTAAAGAAAGACCGAAACGTTCATAATAATAACGTTTGTAATATATATTTTAAATATACGAAACTTTTAATATTGCGACACTGACACTCAGTCAAGGCTCTTAGCCGTTTTATTCATTGATTTTTAATCGTCAGAGCCGTGTTCTCTTAAAAATAAGAAATATACAGTGCGACGTTTCGACCAAGGGTTTAGGTCCTAATCAAGCGCACATTCTTAACAATTAATCGAGCCATTGTAATATGTAATTGAACGGTAAAAAATTATAACAGAGTTGAGTCATGATTATAAAATTAACGGCACAAGGCAATATATGTACAATGTATGTGTCTACCATGGCCGGAGAGTGACTTTATTAAACAAGTGCCAGTTAAGGTCGACTAAACTCCATTGTCACGTATTATTGTCCGACGAGGAAAGAGTAACGACGTTATCGTGAATATCGCGAAATTAATCACACCGCCACCGCCACAGATCCCTCTGATTAATCGACGCTCCATTTAGTTTAAATGAACTTTTGTCTAGCCATTCTCTCGAAATCCGGCGACGTGTTATCACGGCGACTAATTCAATACATTTCGCGTCGCATATGTCTGTAACGTGTTGTATGACGGATCAAAACTATCTAACCGCGCAACATCATTCGACATGTTAATTAAAATCAGCGTTTGCCGGTGCATTTGACGCGATGGTCATTTGAAATTTTCCCGACCGGCCGGTTAATCCGCGTACATGGTAAGAATTTAATAGCAATTTAATGGCGAGTATCGCTCTCGCGCGCGCGAACGGTGCAGAAAATATTCCAAATTATTTCTATCGCCGAGATGTGATATTGTTTATCTCATTGCAAAAAAAAAGTGATCTTGTAACTTCAGCCACGAATTCTCGGTGCGAAAAAATAACTAAAATGAATAGCCACTACTGCGAAATCGCATATGTTTTGCACTTTATCAATTTAAGTTAAACAGACACGGGATTTATGTCTGAACCGTTAGTGAAAGTTCACAGGAGGAAAGTCTTTCTGTGGCACTCATCCATTATAAAGTTTGATTGTGATACATACAACAGCTATTCCTTACAAAGATTGTTCTACCTATGGCACGAAATTCATTTTTATCCAATGATTAATATTTAGCCGTGAGACCTAAACTTTCCAGAAAGCGTGAGGAACGTTGCTGTTACAAATTTTACAGGCTACGAACAATTTTCTAGCATACAAAAATAGCGTTAAATAAAGCTGTTGCGACACGTAAAAATCTACCTGCGTTAGCAAGGTATTTTTTATTAGCGCTGTAAGATCAGTCGACGCTTAAAAAAAATTGCATTTCTCTGAAGCTCCTAGGTTTTACACAATTACGCCAAGTTACTGAATTATCTAGTTTCTAGTCGAGAGGCAGCCGGGACGTGTAGGTACTAAACAAAAAGTTGGTATCCATTTTTTATACAAGTCAGTAAATTGCCTCACCGAAGTTTAACTACGGCTCTAGTTAAGATGGAAACTTTGGAATCGAAAGGGAGGGGCTTGCGACAAGGTGATCGCGCATTTCTTGCGGATCAAACTCATTCGCCATATTTCGTCGATGCATATTCACGACTCAATGTATAAAACTTACTCGGGTCATAACGAAAAGTTTCTTGCAAATGTCCCCCCCCCCCCCCTCTCTCTCTCTCTCTCTCGAATGTAACGTGACACTGGCATTTAATCTCGTTGGAAGAAAAACTTAACCGACGCATTATAATGCGTATTTAAGCTAATTATTTAAATATCTCTACCTTTTTTTTCACGTTGCTTATTAAAACTGCGCGATTCAATGAACTTTCTCGGCCGGGGAGGACTTTTCCAGCTGCATGCAGAGCCACTTTCGTTCCTCCGACTGAAAGTCCTAAATCCCGCGCGACGCAGAAATTTCATCGATATTCTCTAATAAATTCGAATGGGCCGTTCGAGAACCCCAGTCCTAGTTGTAAATATTCAAAGTTTTTATTCCAATCAGTTCTTCCCCCTCCGCCGTTCCGCGTCTCTAACACCCATTTCCATTCTAACGTCGCCGCGCCGCGAGAAGAAGGAACAATCCAAGTTTTACTCGAGATGGATTTCCGGACGAGGGGGGGGGGGTGGGGGGAGAAACTTGGACGCTGGAGGAGGCTCGCACGCGGCCTGAAATCGAATCTCGAAATTCTCGATGGGCCGTTGCGGCAAATTTCGGCGGAGCGTCCCTCTTTCTCTTTCGGAGCAGTCCGATGATTTACGCCCCGAGTAAATCACCTCGTATTACGCGCGCCTTTCAAACTACAACGAGTTCTTCACCATTTTAGACGTAAAATCACAACGGGGAGAAATAACTGCGCGCGTCGTGTCGCTCGCGCGAGAAATTTTCTCAGCAATCATTTTTTCCTCCCCCTTTTGCTCTCAGTTCACGCGGTGTCCTCCTCGTCTCGTCTCCTCGTGGCACGTTCATTAATCTTTGCCAGCTTCCGGTATGCCTCACGCGCCGACGTTTCGGTTGAGAAATTACACAACTGCATAGTCGCGTATAAATGCCGTACACTCTCGTGTTCTCGATAATCAACAATGATCGCAGCTGAAAAGAACGCTGTTCTTTCGTGACGAAAACTCGCGATTAACACGATAATTAAAAACGGCTCGCACAAAGCGAGCGTTTACATTATTTCGCAGGAAACGTGCATGGCGCATCAATTTCCCGAGGAAATAATACGTCTGTCAAACATAATTATCCGAGAGAGGTTCCAGTCAAATTATAATGTCCATTCGTAAAAAGCACGAACCTCCCCTTTCATCGTGGCAATCGTACCGACACATAAGACGCGTGCTATCAACGCGGCCTGCGCGGCGGTAGGGGAAATTAAATTAAATTTAAATTAAGTTCAATTAATTAAGCCGCTTCCCCCGTGGGAACTACGCTTCTGCGCTCACTCCGTTGTCCCTGAAATTCACCTCCTGCGAAAGGGCCCTGCCAGTGAGGATAGTGATCCCTGTTTGGCCCCGAACACGGAACTAATCTCTTTTAAATTAGTATTAAATTCTAAACGGTCTCGAGTCCGTATACGGCGGCGGCGTTATTAAATTCCGCTGCGGTGCCACATGCTGCCGCGAAATTTTCTCGCTCCGAACGAGTCGGCGCCGCGGACCCGATGTTTTACACCGATCATAAATACGGTGGACTCCTCTATTACGGTTCCGGTAGCGTTACGATTTCCGCAATATATGACGTAATCTTTCATCTCCGAAATTGTCTCGGCGAGATTTAAAGACCGCTTCGAAACATCTGTGGATTTTTAATGACACGCTATTAATATACGCTACGCACAGATTCGCGAATCTATTCAGCCGACATTTTTTCAACGCGTACGAAGCGCGAGAGGGAATAATTCCGTGCCGCGACGACTCGTCTGTAATATTTTGAACGTGGCGAAATTGGTTGCAGCGAGCGCGATTCAAATCAGCTCATTTAAGAAATTAATTATTTCCCCGCGCTCGCAATCAGCTTGATACAACGACGCGATAATAACGCAAGCTCGATTCGGCTTCGCTCGATTCGGCGTTTCCGCCCGTTATCCTCGTAAACCCACAAACCGCTACAATTTGATTTAGGATTGCATACGTCGGGGATCTGTAACCGATGCTGCAAGTGGCAGGTCGCAAGACACCGGCACCAAAAGAGATATACGATAACGACAGACAATTCGAGTCGAGCTTTCGAAACGCCGTAGGTACCGTGCCAAAGAGCCCGAGACTACCTTAGTCCGTTTCAGTAGATACCACGCGCACATACATACCCGCGTATATATGTACTACGGTATTTAAGCAACCAATTACGTCGTATACGATCGTAACGGGGGATCGTAATATGGGAGCCGGCGACCGGTGCCGGTGCTACCTTATAAATTTCACAGAATTGGCTGCGCCGCGCCGAAGAGTCACGAGCCGCACGCATAGCCGGCAATAATGACACCGGCTGCGGTATTAAAATTTTGCCAAAAATAAGGGGCGCCGCGCCGCCATGCGTTACGTGGCGCGCTAATTACCGCCAACGACATTGCAATACTTGCACTTGCGCGAAACGGATGATTTACAGGCCGAAGGGTGTAGATCAAATAGGCGAATCGGAGCAGCGTCGTGTGAATTACTAATCTGTCGGCGCACTTTGACACGTATGAGAAAATCTCTTGGCGACAAAAAGAAATCTGCGTATCAAGATTTTTCATCAAATATTTACAACGTTCCATTTTCTCACACGCTTGGATATCAGTTGAAAATTAGTACGTGGTATCGTTTATAAAACATCTCGCAATGAAACAATATTATTTCTCAGTAGGCTCAGTCCTTTATACGTGCAATTTTTAACTCGCGGGATTTCTTGGTTCTTTATCCAGGAGCACGTCCTAATGTGCTTAAAAGTTTCCTTTTACTTTAAAACAAGCGTAATTGTGCCGCCGGAGTTTCTTTCCTGAAATACTGTCGCAAACGATGTTCTTCTCTCGCACTAATAGAACGCATCTACGTGCGTCGCGACTCGGAACTTGCAAAATATCTCTAAAAGTTGCGGCTGTGCATCGCGTCGAGATCACGTTTCTGGCTGGAAGCTGGCCCCACGGAGAGAGAGACTGAAAAATGAATCTTCTCCACAGTGAGGCGAGATAGGTGCCGAGACGGTCATACATTTCGTACGAAAGGATCTTCCAGAGTTCGACTTTTTTTCCCCCCCCTTTTGGTAGGCGTAACTATTGCATGCCGACATGTAGAGCCGCTGCCTCTTCATATTTTACGACGATGAATTAGAAGCAGGCGTCGATACTGGTTCGGTGAAGTTATTTATTCAGTGATGGAATCCCAAACGATACGGCCACTCGTTAAATATTGTGCAAGGGCATCTAAAAATGTGTTTTTATGTGTGAATTATTGACGTATCGTGCCTTGTCACGTTTTTATGGTCTACTTTCTCGTATTAATTAAAATAATGAAGATAGGCAAAACCATTTAGTCGTAGCGTCTAACTTGAACGATAGAGCTAATTCGAGTAAATAGTTATTGCCTCAAGATAAATGATGACATTCTAACTTCAATAATCCACCTTTTGTACTTACGGTGCAAGCTCTCCCTTTCTTCCGTTTATGCCGTTCCAAATATAGCCTTACGCAACCCTCGATTCTTCGTATCCTGACTACCTAAGTAAATTAATCATCGCGCCGCTTCGATATGTTCAGCATCAGGCAATAATTATTCAGCTAAATGAATAGAAGATGAACACGTTGATTATCACGTTGAGGGGCAAACGCTCGGTAGAAGTAGAAAAGAACAGTTATTCGGATTTTGGCGTGATAATAACTTATGATTTATTATAATCGCGAACGTGTCTAAGTTAACAAGTTAAATATTACCACATGCCTCAACGGTCGAATTGGTGAGACGCCCGCCTAGAGTGTAGGAAAGTCCAGGTTCAAACCCTGGCTTAGGTAATATTTATCGCAATAATTTTTCTGTATTATTAACAATGCCAGATATGGTCAAGAAAATACTGAAGTTGTTAACAAGTTAATTGATATACAGGGTGTTTTTTTAACTTGAGACTGCAAAAATCTGGAAAAATAAGCATTGTACGAAAAAATGTTACAAATAAATGGTCAATATTTTCGAGGGGGCAATTTCATCCCGCAAAAGTTAGCCGCCTACCATTACCCCCCTCCCCCGGAGGTGAGGCGGGGGATAACTTTGAAATCTTGAATGGAAACCCCTATTGTTTATTATACTATTTTATTCTACTAATTAATATGAACAACTTTTGTCTGAAACATTTTTTATTTGTCTAATACTTTTTGAGATATTCAAGAGAAAATTGATAACGTCGATATTTAGCTCGTGATATCTCGATAACTATTTGTCGGAGGAAGAAGTAGTACAGGGCTTTTTTTTACTTGATTTGGTCTCGGGAATATGCTGCTGCAGCAGTGCTCTAATTATGAAAAATTTTTGTGTATTGTAATATCCACAAAATTTACATGCACAAAAATTTTCAATAATTAGAGCACTATTGCAGCAGCATATTCCTAAGACCAAATCAAGTAAAAAAATCCTGTACTACTTTTTTCTCCGACAAACAGTTATCGAGATATCATGAGCTAAATATCGAAAAATTATCAATTTTCTCTTGAATATCTCAAAAAGTATTAGGCAAATAAAAAAATTTTTCAAACAAAAGTTGCTCATATTAATTAGTAGAATAAAATAGTATAATAAACAATAAGGGTTTTCATTTAAGATTTTTAAGTTACCCCTCGCCCCACCTCCAGAGGAGGGGGCGGTAGGCAGCTAACTTTTGCGGATTGGAATTACCCCCTCGAAAAGATTGAGGGTTTATTTGTAACATTTTTTCGTACAATGCTTATTTTTCCAGATAATTTGCAGTCTCAAGTTAAAAATCTCACCCTGTATAAACAACAAGTACAAAGAGCGAGACATCGTCTTCTAGGACGAAGAATAGTACGCAGAAAAAAATAACAATATTATAGTAAATGTCAAGAATACAAAGAGCAACGTGCGCTAATAGTGTATGTTAAGCGTTGCACATAGAGCTATGACGAAACGATTAGCCTATCGCGTATAGCAGCGAGGGCCCGTAGGGAAAGACGTGCCGCGAGGAAAGGGGGTAGCGCGACCTGAAGTATGGGATAAATACAGGCGATGTTAATAAAGTCTTATCGGCGTGAGGCCATGCGTGTCGACTTAAAGCCATGGACACACTAATCCGCTATGCTAATGTCAGTCGGCCGGGAAAACGGTCGAGCGAGGTAATGCAGTCTTCCATGGCACGCGTATCTGCATAGAACGACGTTATATACTCGACTACTCGTACGAGGACAGCGGGATTGTGGTTAAGACGGGCTCCGAAAGAGCCGCGCGCGCACCCTCGAGCTTCTGTGACACGGGAAATAATCGCGTGCGAAAGTGGTCGCTTTCGCAGAAACGAGAATTAAAGTCTTTCCCAAGCGCCGTTTCCGATGGCAGGTACGCCGTGTGTCACGAGGGAATGGACTGTACGAACCCGCAGGAAGGAGCGGGAACGAGAGGAGAAATGAAAAAAAAAACAAAAAAAATCCCGCGAGCGAATTCAACGTTGCGGATTCGGCATATCATATTTACGACGCGGACACGACGTAATCCGGAACATTGTATAATGCGTAGCAAATCGGAAAGGAGAAAAAGATTCGATGGCAGATAGTCTTGCGAATAAAATCCGAGCTGACGTAACGCAGGAGCATTACGTATCAGCGTAACGTATCTCATCTCGTAGTGACTTGTGTGTACGTCTATGTCTGTATTTCATGCATAACTTTTGTAAATCTCTTTCCGAGATCTCGCGACTAACTCGGATATTTGATTCTCCTCTCCCGTTCTCTCCTTGCCGTCTCGATAATCATCGTCGCGCGTACGAAATAATAAGGACGACGCGAGGTATCGCGTTGGAATGACAATCGATAATCGATGGTTATTTATTGAATAAGACTCTCGTGGAATTGTGTAAAATTTCGTAATATCCGCAGGTGAAATTGTATGAAATTATAACGGTACCTTTCGGTACAATACCAGCACTGATTAGATAAGTTATGGCGGAAAAATATAATAAATAAGATTTTAATTTATTTTACAAATAAATTAGTAAATGCTAAATCTTTTACAAAATTAATGAATTTACGCACAACTAGCAGCATTCTGCCATTTAATCCATGTAGATTACTAATTATTACGAATTATCGACAATTTGCACGCATTCCTATTTGTCAAACTAACTGTAAATTTACCAACACATAGAAGAGATCAACTTTATTCCTCCGTTTATACGACATTTACTAAAATCCAATGCGGACGCGTCGAATCTTCTGTGTCTATGGAAGCTCTTGGACTAATCATTGTATTATTATTGCCAACACTTACTCAATCTTTTTCCGCAAATACGACTTTCTATAATAATCTATAAACATATAGAACATGCATACTACTTGAGACATGTAAATGTAGGCTAATGGTTTCCGCGTTGGCTCACAAGATGGTTGGAGCGCTTGTGACGTATGGGCCACCATAATAGTAAATTGGACCTGAAACAAAGGGCGTTATGCCAAATTTCAACGTAAGAAACGGTGAGACACACGTTTACGGCAGTCACCTCGCGCGGATCCTCTCGCAGTTAATTAAAAGTTTGCAAATGCGAGATACACACACGTTCATCTAAAGCGTTTCATCGGGGGACTATTTCGAGGCGAATGTAAATAGTAGTACGCGCGACGCGAGCAACGTAAAAGAAGTAAAGACACACGGTATTCATATGGCGCACGCTTGACAGGCTCGATGTACCGCATGCAAAAAAGCACACGCCATTTTGCCTTTCCTCGTCCGACCTCTGACCGGAATTCTAGAGCGCAAAAGCTCCGCGCGAAATTAAACAACCACGTAACCCGATAAATCGTTCCGTCGATATCGCTGGAAATAAAAATTCTCTGGTAACGGATTATTTAATTAAAAACGGTACTGCGAGCCTTCGTCCGCCCGTCCCCCCTCCTCCCTCCCCCCCCCCGTCCCGCCCCTCGCTCAAATGTTACGCTCAAATGCAAACCGAATTGAGATTCGACGAGAAACACATGTGATTCGGCAAGCAGCGCTTACGGAGCTTTTCAATCCCTCGTGAAAAGCCAGTTATCGAGTTATAGGAGCGGTGTAACCGCAATGAAGCACGCGCGTATGAACGTATCACGCGAAACGCGCGCTATTTCATATGTCCGCATGAATCTGATACAGGCACGCTATGCTTCTCAAAACTGTCAAATCGAAACATGGAAACGTTATTATCTCGAATCGGCGATGGCTAAGAATTTATTAAGACTCCGTACAACGCAATATCGTTTAAACGGCCATAAATAGACGTAAAGTAAGTACGCACCAGTTGCAAACTAGTCACATACTTCTTCCAAGGAGCTGTTATCTTCTGCACTTTTGGTCCCAAACAAGCGCAGAGATAATATGTGTACATAATTACATGTACCACGCAATTGGGCATCATTATAAAGGTCCACATGCCACCTGTGCGTAAAATAAAATATAAAAGTGGATCAACGTGCGGATAGAATTGAATCAATGCGTACGCACACGTATTTCGACACTTGCTGTCTTTTTCGGTCGAAATGCGAAATGCGAGTTTCACGAATGACTAAATTTTCTCATCGCTGTCCGGTGCATACCTGGTGCATATTTACAGGCGATCCACGCCAAACAGATTGTCACCGTGTGATGATATACGTGAAGAAATGAAATCTGATTATATTTCTTTCTGAAAGTGAAAATGACAGTATCTGCGAGCTCGGCGATTTTCAGTATTAAAATCCACCATATCCATCGAGCCATCTTTAAATAATAAAATTTCATATATTACAAGTGTTTCTGTATTGAGGATTCTTGTATCGATCGAGTTTTAATTTCATTTATGTTAAATGACAAATCTTTGTCAAAATTAGTCAAAAGTTTTAACTTGGCCTCTAATGAGCAATAATACGTAACTAAATTTTATCATAGATTTTAATTATAATTATTATACTTACGCTAAGCGACATAGAATCGTCTGAAATCACAAAGGGCTCACATCCCATCGAAAGATGCGTTGTGTAACCAGATGTGAGTATCTAAAAGTCAGATAAGACTATAACTTAGATTTAAAAATATGAATAAAGAGAGAGAGAGAGAGTAAAACATTCGTAATTAAAAAATCGTATCGCGTGTACAGTAAATTATTTATATTAAATTATTCATTTATTATTATGAATACTCACACCATAGAATATAACAGCGCTTGCAGTTGCAACAGAAATATTATAACATATCATAGTCTTGACGAGCGCCTGGGGTTTTCTGTCTTTCATGTAAAGTGGTCCGAAGTAAAGCACAAAAGACAAATAAGCGAGTGAAATCAATACTATACCAAACGGATTTGACATCAAGGGCCAGTCAGAGACTCGGGGATCTGCGGGTCGATAAAACAATGCAAATATTAGACAATAAAATATTCGTAATAATACACTTAAGCTTATGAAGAAGATTGTAGCGACGCAACTCGTAGAAAACTCATGTGATTGTTAAGAAAAACTTATTTTCATTATGCTCAAATAAGTCTTTTTCCTCGTGTAATTATAACGTTACGCCAATTAGGATTTATTTATATACATATTATATATACAGCTTCAATCTTTTTCATAAACTTTTTCACAACATTCATTCTTCACCTAATTTATTTCTCTAACTTACCCGAAATTTCATCGATAAGGTAATGATAAATATTCGAAACTTCCATATTCTGAAAAATAAAGACAATGAAAGGAAAAGAAATCGTATTGTTTAACAATTGAGTAAATAAATTCGATGATCGATAAATACATGTATGAAATATAGGGGTACGTTACGTTAGATATAAAGTTACGGGCGGATATCGTATGTGATAGAGGGAATAAAGTTATAAGCGAAACTTCCGTAATCATCAAACTTGTGTCACGCAGTTGATTGCTAACGTCGACTGAATTGTAGTGTCGGGTCAGCATTTTACCGAAATAACTATGCAAGAGAAATTCGATTTGAAATAAAATGGAGAGATATTCCGAATAGAGAGACATGACAATTTATTAGCAAACAGGTTTAGAGGGCAAAAAATGATTTTTTGCACTTGTTAATTTCAGTATAGATTTAATCTGATCCTCTATATACATACATAAAAGCCAGCAGGGGCTGCTTGTATAATCCCCTAAAAACTAATTGCTGTTAACGCTTTGAAATAAATCTATTGATTATGTTATTCTCAATGTCGCGGCAGTGTACTGTCACGGATCGACAAGAGTATTCGTTTCGTCCGTTTTTCGGCAAACACATTTAAATGCTTCACCGGGGATTTCGACTCGATTGCGTGAAAATTTATAATGAAGATAGTAAAGATAAGAGACTTTATTCTTGCTCGGAAAGATAACGCATTTTGTAAACTTCGTAGCGAGGACCTGACTTCGGAATGTTCTTATAATTTGGTTAATAAACCTTGAAATCGATGGGGAGAAAGTATATATTTCTCTCAACCTTGTGTTTTATACACGATTTCGAATCCGAGTTCGTTAACTTGAAGGTAGAGGAAAGTTGGGTCTTGACCGAAGGTTAGTGCTTTCTTAATTTGGTACTTGAGCCGTTTCAGTTGAACTGGATATCTCCTTTTTTGAGTATTAGGAAAAGCGGTAGGAGGGGACTTGTGGCTATTCTCTGAGAGAGAGCTACTCGCTAAGAGAGAGAAAGAGAGAGAGAGGGGGGGGGGAGAGGAGAGAGGGGAGTAGAGATTCCGTTCGCCAGAGGATAGGAGCACGAGAGAAGAGATAAGATTTCTTACAGTGGTTTACCTTTTATTCGTGTCTAAGTTATAAGATGATCGTCAGTTTTTTTCTAAGTCTGGACAGAACAAAGAAGCCGCTGTTGGAACTCAAAAATTTCTAAGTGATTAAACCGAAAATCCTCGCCTGAACAGTCTAAGCGTGAGTACCGATTATTAACTGAATGTAACTGAATGTCCAAAAGTCCAAACACTGATAGCGTTTTCGATTTGCTGACTCGACCCGACTCCGAGTCAGAAAAGTTTGATCAAGAGTAAGATTTTTGTAGAAATTGTGGTTCAAATCTTGCTTTTGATCAAACTTTTCTGACTCGGGGTCGGGTCGAGTCAGAAAATCGAAAACGCTATGAGTGTCGAATACCGAATATCAACTGAATGTCGCCTACGTTGCTTTGCACCTATTTATACTCCTAAATGTCAGGGACTTTTTTTACTTGAGTCTCCCACCATTTCGATATATTTTACTAAAACGGAGAAGGTTCATCTACACAATTTATAATATCTGTGCCTAGCGTTACATGTCCCTTGGATACGTCATTCTGTTAGAATTTTATCTGTGAACAGAACGTTTTAAGCGATCGTTCAAAAGGGTCTT
>NW_011967231.1:1754323-1812244 GCF_000949405.1 Vollenhovia emeryi | reverse complement strand
TAGTGGGAAGAAAATTCTAGTAAAAATTGTAAGATTTTTGTCCGTACGTGACAGTATGTATAGCAATAATATACTTCGTATATTCGATAACGTTTCTAGGTACGTTCCCACATATACTCAATATAAATATTTTATATTATTAAGTAATATTTTAAACATATCCTTATATTATCACATAATATGTGTAATAACAATTATAAACGCCTTTTATTTGTATTAAGATTTAAAATCATGGAACATGATATGCGACATAATATGGGATCAAAAATCAATAACGTTAATTAATGAAATGGTATATAAATGCAGCGTTAAAAACTCGGCGTTGAAGTACACGCATGAGATATGTACATACCTTTGAAGAAAGATTGGGCAAGCTCTTCCCACATTGTGACTTCAATTTGTGCATGTTTATCGACATTTAAGAAACCAACATTTGTGTAAGCAATATATTGATGTTAACAACCCGTCGGGTCGGTACTCTACTGCGCTTTACGTTCATCTGCAGGCCAAGAACCCCTAACGCTGGCTTGGAATGGCAGGGTTGTAATTGTCGAACAAGTTACCCTGTGAAAGATTCGTCGTCGAATACTTCCATTTTCAAAATATGCGTCAAATAAGGGAGAACGACATACTGAAATCATTCCGATAAAAAGTATATATATTTTTCTTTTACATAGTGTTAAAAATATATACAATTGTATTTAGCAATATACAATTTTACAATTCGTGGCTTTCGATGGGTTAATAATTTCTTGGGGTATTTTTATTTTACATAGGACTATGTGGACATTACATGCGACTAAAAAAGAATTAATGAGCATACTTTTATCTTTTTTTTTGTTAATTTAGTATTTTATTACATAATAATTCACATTTTAATAATATTTTCCATATTATGTCTATCGAATAATTATATTGGCATAAAATCTGAAATAGTCTGAGTATATTAAATTAGTCAATAATAATAAAAATATTTTACGTGCAAAAGTATGAATGCAAGCATACAGCCATGGTGGCAAATTATATTTCAGTATAGAGATGTACGGCTTCTTCGTAGTTATTTAAATGTGGATTAGCCGACTTCGTACTTGTCTTGATATTACGATCCAAGTTGAGAAGATAGTCACGAATTGACCTCCTCTTAGTATTAGAAATTTACTGCTCGACCTCCCTTAATCAGATCATCCAACTACTGCGTTTCGCATAATTGAACCGGACAAATTGATTTCCGTGTCCGGAATTCGTTATTCCTTCTTCTTTTCCTCTCTGTAGAAATCGGAATGCAAGTGTATGCTTTTGCATTTTTACGAAGAATATGTTTCCATGATAAGAAAAGAAGGTGATTTTAAATTCATATGGAAATATAAATATAGAAAATATATGCGTATGAAATATAATGATTTATAATATTAAGGGAACATAAAATATTTAAAAAATAATTGCTAAACGGTGTGGTTAAAAAAATATTTGTAATGTACTGGAACCGGTATTTCGGAATATCGAATATTTATAAAACATTTATAATACATTTTGCTTAAGTATTTGTAATATTTTGTGAGCTCTTGAAATATGTATTAAATATTTCGCTTGTCTATTTTAAAAAATTTTAATGTTAAATGGAAAAAATTACATTTCTTTTAGCTCTCCTTTTTTTGTTTTGCTGTTAGCTGAGACCAACTAAATTATTACATGCAAATACAATTGTAAAAGAAAAATATATGCATACATATATACATTTTAAAAGATAGTGTAAGAAAATACAATTTGAGGCTTTCCGTCGATGCCATCTGTCTATTTCAAGAGCAACATTATTGGAAGCTTACCGATAAAATATTTACTATTGATCACTGTTAAAAGAATATTCTATTTAGTTACAACACAAAATTATTTGTGAACAAATGCTATGTAAAATGTAATTAACTTTCATAGAACGTTACATATTTTTTTAATATTGAAAATATGATATTACTCACTGACGATAAAATCTTATTTACTGACGGAAGTTTATACAGGGTGAGTCGTAGAGGCTGTCCCAACCTTTTACCATAAGACGTAAATTACCGACCACGACTGCAGCCAACTCAAGAAAAAATGAATAAAATGTCGTTCTGCATGTCTCAATCATGTAATATCTAATTACATATCTCAATATATAATTAGATATTACATAATTGAGACATGTATAACGAGATTTTATCAATTTTTTCCCGAGTTGACTACAGTTGCGGTCGGCAATTCACCTCTTATAGTAAAAGGTTGGGACAGACCTTACGACTCACCCTGTATAAGGGTTATATGGAAAATATTTTAACAACTTTTCTTATTTATCTTCCAAAATATATTTTTAAATATATTATATATTAATTATGTCATATTAATATCAACTTTTAATGTTTATATTTAAACAAAAAAATAACAGTCTTTCAACCATTAAATAATTGTGTGTGAATTTTTTATTATACGAAAACAATTAAATTGCTCGATTTCTCTAACAAAACTTATATTGATAATTATACTTGAGATAAACATTAATATCCCCTAAAAAGGTAAAAAGTACTTTGTATTTAAATAAATGAATAAATAATTTTTATAATATTGGATTGTTAATAGTTCAAAATTAAAATTTTTCTACTCTAAATATTATTAACAGCACCTTCCAGAAACTCTGGATTATTCTTCAAGATCTTGAACACTTAATAAGTAAATACATTGGGCGAACATTTTATATCTATTAAAGATGGATAATATGGATAATGTATAAGTATATTGATAAACACTGAAGCATATAATGTAAGATTTTAGCTTGTAGACAGTATAGCTTAGAGACAGCCTACGCCATAAAGTACAAAATACACGTATGAAAGGAGAATAATAGGAAAAAGTTGCTTGGGGAGGGCTACTCTGATATTTGTATATAAGTGACTGCATCTAAAATTTGATGAAGAGAACAGAGAACTTGCGTGAGACACTTGTGAAACGTGCCTTATCTTGGAATAATATACGTTTCACAAGTCCTTGACCAATCAAGGATATATTAAAAACGTATTAAACGAAAACTGTATTATCAAATACCATATTAGTTATTGATTTTAATTACCGCAACCTTTGACATGGTACATAGTAAATGATAAAAAAAAACCGTCTTACAATTACGAGTCTTAGAAGAGCAGGGCATTAAAATTTTTGAAACAATACGTGAAACTATTTTTTTTCTACGGGTTTATTTATAAATTTATAAAAATAAGTTACGTATAATTACCACATATGCACCTAGTGCGGGACAATTCTCTTGTCTGTTAGAAATAAACTTAACTTACATTTTAATATTGTTATATTAAGTCGTTTTTTTGTCACAGCAGCTTTTATCAAACTTTTTCGCTCAATCCTTGCAAATCGCTAATGGCAATAAGGAGTATCTTAATATGTGCGTTGGTCCTTGCAATCGCTTTACGTAAATTCGCAATTTGTTGCTCGAGTAGCTTGATCCGTACATTTATAACGACTAAGGCTTCGTCCAAGGTGAATTCAACGTAGTGTCCTAAACCAACGTCCAGTAAGATCTGAGAAGCATCTGGTACATGTGCTTGAATAAAGAAGTTATTTCCAATGTCAACTTTGGTCTTGAAGCCGGTTTTCTCGACGTTTGTATTTTGAAACGTCGTTATCATCAATTTTAGTTGCAGAAACTCGGCGACGTCGGTATTTCTAGCGTCAAGTTTCTCCGCTAGTTTTGCAAGATCAGCTTTCAGCACGTTGTTTACGAAGGTCTCAAATTGCTGGATCTTTTGTTTAATTTGCGGATCCATGATTATTATAGGCCCCCGCACTAAAAAATTTGAAAAGAAACGAAATTAGATAAAATAAAGAACGGCTTGCTCCTAGAGAGACTTGATATATTTGAGAAAATATATACAAACATTCGTGCGATAAAACTCACTGTATAGAGTTGTCCAAGATTAGAAACGAGGAAAAAAATTAAAATACGAGGGCGAGTTAAAAATTATTTGAACTTTTCGTCCTACAATTTATTTACACAAAAGTGCAGATATTTTTTTACTCACTCTCGTAATATGCAAGAAAATAGTCGAACGTCGAGCGTAAGAGGTTATGTCACATCTAACAACTTTACACGTGCATGTCGTTCACACACACTAGCTTGCATGACAACGATAATGGTACTCACCTTATCGGATCTAGACTGAAGAGTGTCAAAGCAATAATATCGAATTATACGTCTGATAATATGATAGTATTTTTACATTTGCGTTCCAATCGTGCATGGCACTAGGCGACATTTTGACCTAGCGGATCTAAGAACAAGCAATAGCTGTTCAACATGGATGAAGCAACAGCTGCTAAGGAAGGTCCCGGCCCTAGACGGGCAACTAGACGTTTATCAATGGGTCTGTTCTTTATAGCTGAACTGGCTGCACCTGTTCAGCGTTTATCTCTTTCCCTGCACATTAGAAGGAGAAAGATAAACTCTGAACTAGCGCAGCCAGTTCAGCTATAAAAAAAACAGACCCACTATGTTTTAAATTGAAAAACGTATTTGTTTAAAAATTATTAAATTGTTTCATACGTATATGCATTTTTGATAAATATGCAGAATAACGCCCTCACCTTTGATTTTTATAAATTTTTTAGAATTTGTGTGTTTTTATGCGTAAAATATTGTCTGAGAACGAAAATCGTCGCTCTTGTACCGTTTATTTTTAATTAATTTTTAAACTTTTTTTATGTCCGTAAGTAAGATAATGATAATTCATAAATGTGTATATTATTCATTTTATATTAATACGCATGCACAATATTCGCAATATTTTCGCTTTACTTCAATTATGTAAAAGTCTGTTGCTTCCAACTTCAATAAAATTATTTTATTAAAATAACCGTAATGTAGAGAATATTTGTCATTATTCTCTGACTTCAATAAAATTATTTTGTTAAAATAACAGTAATGTAGAGAATATGTGTCATTATTCTCAGTTTTAATCAAAAACACAAACTATTCTAAAGCAAAGAATATTTGTTATTTTTCTCTATTTTAATGAAATGCACAAACTATTTTGTAAAAATTCATGTAATTTCATATTCATTATAAATTAACAGGTTAACAAAAATTTAAGCTGTCAAAATATTAAAAAAAAATTATTATTATCTTACTTACCGTCATCGAAAAAGTTTAAAAATTAATTAAAAATAAACGGTATATGAGCGATGATTTCCGTTCTGAGAATATATTTTTCGCATAAAAACACAAATTCTGAATAATTTACAAAAATCGAAGGTGAGGGCGTTATACTGCATATTTACCGCATTTTTAATTTATTTTTATTATCTGTAACAATAATTTCACCGGGGGGCATACTTTGCCGTATACATATAAATACATATACATATGTATGTTAATATTAAATTAAACTAATTTTTATCTAATATTCTTGATTACGTTTTTTGATATACAAATTTTTACGACACATAAAATTTATGTACACATTAAAATCGTTCTATAGCAATATAAGAAATTCAAGTATCAAAATATTGAAAGCGTGTATTTATTTATACTTGATATATTAATATTAGATATTTTTAATTTTAATTTTAAATTATAATGAGATCATAGTAACGTTTTGAAGAAATCATACATATGTATATAAATATAAATTTAATATTAAACAAAATTTATTTTTATTATAATAATCTTGATTACGTGCTTTATGATATAAATAATGAATTTTGTACAACACATAAAATTTATGCACATATATTCTATAATGTTTCTAATGTTAGGATTTGTGTTTATTCTGAATTTTGAAGTAACGTATACGATAGTTACAAGATTCTTTAATGTCCACTTTGTGTATACCATTTTACATTTTTTTTCCGATAACTTCGATGCGACAGGTAATATATAATCGGTAGTCTTTTGCATAATGTTAGGATGTCGCTCGATTATATAGTACACGCACAACGTATCCGGGCGCGTAGCACCCGAATTGGAAGGTATATGTATAATAACCAGTACTTACGACAACCACACACAATGTTATATTGTGGGGAATATTCTGCACATATATACGCACATTTTTATATAAAAATTAAATGTTCTTGAATATGTTAATAAGTTTAAACTGTTGATAAGTTAATTTTCACGTAATGTCATATAATACTTTTGCGCGTCATAATTTTAAATCGCACGTGGACTCATAATGCATATATATATATTCCATATTTATTCATGTAAATTAAGAAAAAAGAAACATTTAAGCAAAATTTCACGTGTATGCGAAGATGGTGTGGAAAGTTCCTTTGTGGAAACTCATAAAGTATATGTGTATTATATATACATAGGTATATTGAGAGTTCTGGCGATAAATATTATTTTTGTAATTGTTAAATTATTTTATCGCTCGAGTATCTTTGGGGATGAAATGCTGACTAATTCTAAATAATTATAATTATTTTAAAAGAATTAAGTTCTTGTACAGTTTAATTATTTAAACGTTTTATATCGAGTTGTGAAAATAAATATTACTTTTGAGTTTTTAAAACAATTTTCAACATCCGTCCATACATGAGACGTTGAAAGATTTTCACAGTTTCATTATAAAATATTTCTCATGGAGTTCTGAACGTATTATATTTAACTATTTTATAAAGAGTTCTGACAGAGGAAATATTACTTTGTATTTCTTAAATAATTTTCGCTCCTCATGAAATGCACCGCTGGATACATAAAACTGATTGTGAGACAATGATCGGTATTCGAAAGTAATGATCAGAACTATCTGTCTAATTTGTAGAAATCTATAGGACGATAAAAAATTAAGCCAAAACTTTCAACATATTTATGTTTTGTGAATTTCCACAAAATGATATACCAACTTCACACAGAATTTTTACTGTTACTACCACCGGAGTTGGTATATCAAATAGAGGGCCAAAACTCTTAAAGCCAATTAGGTTGGCACTCAAGATAAAAATAAAGTTAAATTTATAGCGACGAGAGGATACATCGTATTTATGATTACTATAACTTATTATTACACGATATTTGCGAAAGGGATAAGTATACATATATATATATATATAAACACGCCGTGACGCGTTCAGTGCTGTTTTTTTTATGTTCCTTCATTCACTTTCTCGTTTGCAGTGAAAAACTGCGCGCGTAACGCCGTTTATCAGACAATTACGAAACCTACTCTTTCAATCAATAAATAAATATATTACGCGAATTTTGTTTTTGATATATGGTAATGCAAACCACTTCACGTGTACGGCAATTATTATACAACGGCACTTTATTTATTTTGTAAAATCAGTCGCCGCATAACGGGATTTCGACCACTGATAATTTCACACGTGGAAGAAGTATGCGCGGTACAGCGATAAGAGATCGGTTTGGAAAATGGGGCGAGAAAAATGAATGTGTAATCGATAACGACGTGTCTTTAAAGAGCTGTCCGGGACGGTGTATTAATATTGCAAGATTTCTTGTAACTAACTTGGTACGGCGAAACCGGGACCTATTAGCCGGTTTGAATAATGAAAGCGTCGGTGCGTGTGCAACGGGACTGTTCTCGTTATTTTTTTTTTTAGAAATAAATAATTGTTTGTATGGCAGTGAAATATGATCGCGGAAAAGACGGTTATATTTATTTATCGTTTATCCACCTCGATGCAGTGCGGCGTCTTTGGCCTTTTTCGTCAACGTGTCGATGCGCTCGATGCGAACGAAACGCACGTCGTTTCGCTCTAACAACGACGCGCAAAAAAAGGCGGCAGACAATCTCGCGATGCATCTCGCTCACGCTGTTCTGCCATGACTTAGCGAAACATTTCGAATATTCCTTTTGGAATTGCCCGATAGAAAGGATTCGTTCTAAAGTAAAAAGAGACCCGTGCAAAAACTTGCGATCCACATTTATGCGTAAAGGCCGGCGGGAGTGGCGATCGCTTCGATATTGTGTTTTGCCTCGATATTCTTATATTCTATCGCTCGCTTCTCTATTCCGCGACAAGACGATCGTATAGCGTCGATGACTGGCAACGTTCCGGTACGTTCTTGCGACGAGATTTCTTCGACGATCATCGACGGCATTACGACGGGTGTCGCCATTAATTCTTGACTAGCGTGACAGGGTTTGTTATCAACTCTTATGTGACTCCATATATTACTTGCATAGTTTCATGCATCGTTTATCAGTTTTATCTTGCACGGTTGTTCATATTTTCAAAACAATTTTATTTGATTTTCATTTCTGACAAAAGTATTGAACAGATTGACCATCGGGACTTTTAGTGCTAATTCACCAAGTACTCACGCGGTTATGATTTTAAACAGCAATCGTTCTATCTGATATTATATACTTCTCTCCAGCGGGAGATCGCATCTCGCGGAACGACGCTGCTAATTGCAGAAGCTAAAGCGCGATAAAGTGTTGTCGATGGAATAACGATGTCTATTGTAAGTTCCCCATGTCCATTCGCATCGCCGCGACGGAATTTACAAATTTGCAGATCGGTGCGCGAACAAAAGTCACGGCGGGTCCGGCGGGCCCGGCGGCTAATTAATCGGGCCCACCACCGGCCGAGAAGACACTGTTACTGATGAACCGATATCGCGTCGGAAAGTGCGTTGCACGCATTCTCACGGCCACGGCATTCAGGGCCGCGTGCAGGCTTCATGGACCTCGTAACCGGTATCCAAGAAAACACGAATACTTCCTTTTCTCGCGGCGCGGCGTCACCGGCGCGGCGATATTATGGACGCGACGGACGCTTATTGCCCGCTTATAAGAATTCCATTTAATTTCTTATCTTTGGTGCGCAGTTCGTCCGAGCAGGTAGGGTTGGCGTAGGTGTGTATCGCGCCCTTTTACGAGCACCACTACACACCAGAATTACTTGTCAAGGCTATCCGACGGTATCCGCGATATAACCCCGTGATTTACATCACAGATAATATTTTAGTTGTGCTTTTAGCGATTTCATAAATTGCCAATGACCGCGGTCTACCTTTTGGTAAACTAATTACGCGTAGTAGGGGGTATGGATATTACTTGGCCTTTAATTCTCCCGGTAAAAGGAAATCTCCGAAACCCGTGGATGTAAAAACACGCTTTTTATGGCGTGTCATAATCACAGAATCGGTTCCTCCGTCCATTAGGCCTCCGATCTCGAAGGTAATATGATTTATCATAAATTGATAAATCTCCTTAAAGGCTTTATTATCGAGTAAACCATACAGACGTTGGTACGTTGCAGCAACACTTTCCTCTGTGTTCGTTATTGGAATAATCATTAATTCCACGTTTGGCATCACGAGATATTCGAAATATATTCACGAGGGGGCACCTCTCTCGAGGTTTATATTGCCATTAAATCGTCCAACGTACGTGCCGAAAGGAGGGGCTTTTATTTAACAAAAAAAAAAAAGAAATCTGAATTACAATATTTCTCGATCTTGGCACATCCTATCATCCCGTAGAGAGATGAGAGTGCCGGCGATGGACACCGCGGACAAACTTTTTCCCTCGCTTTTTTCTTATCTTTCGCGCCGGAGGACCGGCGCACGGCACGCTGGCCCTCTCTCACGCGAGAACTAACACATCGTGCCAGTGGTATATACGACCTGCGAGTGCACGCGATGAATGTCTAGGTACTCGTGTGGTGTGCATCAAGTGGAAACGTGGTGCGCTGAGCGCAAGTTGCGCAGATTCGCGTATAGGCCTATAAAAGTCGTCGCAACGTTTAAATGCGGCGTCTCGGGCATAAACCAGGGATAAGCGTATTGCTTATATAGTGCAGAAATACCCCAGGCCGGGATGCTGCAGCGCTTTTATACGTCTCCGAAAGAGACGGCCTCGTTCGCATAGCTTTCCCGCGGCGAGAGAGCCGGATAGCATCGTCTCGTCGCGCCGATCGTGTTGTCCTTCAAAGACTGTCCGGATCGGGGCAGCGCTTAGAATCGGTAAGACTCACTTTAGAACAGGATCGAGAGGAAGGTAGATCATGACAAAGCGTAAAGTAATGTTAACAATGGTTCGCCATGTATCGTATATCTTTGGATCAGGCGCTTTGCCCTTTGTCGAACAATCGAATCATTTGTCGAGCGAATTCAATTTCTAAGCCTCGAAATACATAGGATGTAAATTTCATGGAGATTGGACGCTGCTATTGTATGTTTATCGAGTCGTTTAGTCTCGTTTATATAACGTGAAATTTTTTGGCACTTGGAAAGTAACAAGTATATTTATCTTGAAATTATATATTGCTATATATTGTACATATTGCTTTTTACTTAACAAATTTTCTAAATAAACAGAAATCTTTGGGAACGAAATTATGCGGCATCTAGTTAAAAATTTTTTAAGAATTATTACTCATTATATTTATCATACGTTCATTTCAGCAATATCATCTTTTTAAACTTATTACCTGAGAAAAGGCTAATTATTTAAAATGTACAATAACTGTGATGTAGGATGTGAAACATTCGTTCGCATCGTTTTGTCGCATCCCTTTCTTGTATGCGATATAATAAATATTATTTAGTTATAATCATTATATGACAAATAACTGATAGCTTCGTCGGCGACAACTGAGAAGTTCTCTCCGATTCTATCAGATGCAGTAATGAAACGCCATGACAGTTTATACCGCGCTCAGTCATTGTCGTCGGGTTGTTGTGGCAAGATGAAATTTCACTATGCTACTTACTGCCCGTAACGGGTTTCCAGCTGCCATTGCCACAATTCGTGTCACCGCTGATTCAAATGTAATCTCTGTTTATAGCAGCGGTGAAGATACGAGCTTAGACCACAATTGCACGAACCTGAGGCTTTTGGCATTGCCAGAAAAAAATACAGAAGCAACATTTAGATAAAATCCAAATTAAAAAATTTAATTTCATTATCTAACAAAGTTATTTAAAATTCTTAGAAATTATCGGAATAATTATCGGAGATTAAAAATGAAAGTATCAATATGGACACATTTTAATTGAATAATAAAAGATTACAAATGTCAAAAGATGTTTAAACAGTGCAATTTTACAATAAATCGACATGCTAATTTTTAAGCTAACTGTAGAATCAATCCTTATGTGTATCATTTTTAATTTATATTAAGAGTGACATAAGGATAAACTGGTTGTTTGTGTGACCGCAGTGTTAAAGATCATCTATTCACTCACATGAAACGGAATGTTAATACTTTTATCTTCTGATATGAACACATTTTAATACATAAATGTCACTTATTAAATGCGGTAATTGGTACAATGTATTTATACTTTGCGTAAATATTTTTATCTTTACATAATCAGCAAAGGTTGCGTAAACCATGGAAATTAGATACCTCTGTGAAGTTGGCACCTCATGTCTCAAAAAATCTTTTTCTTCAGTTCTGAATGCACCCCGAAGAGTTCTAGAGTTCCTTATCAATTTTAAAAATAATTCTGGCGAATTAACCTAAAAAAGTTAAATTTGAAACTTGGGGATGCTAACTTCACAAAATAAAATCTCGAAATCAGCGATAACACTAAAATTGGAAATATTAAATTTTGCCATTAGGATTTCCTTTAGAACTCTTGAGGGGCTACCCAGAACTCCCAACAGAACTGCTGGAACTGTTAAAAAATTTTCCTCCTTCGGGACTTGGAAATTTTTCGAACCGAAGGACGAAAGGAGGAAAATTTTTTGACAGTTCCAGCAGTTCTGTTGGGAGTTCTGGGTAGCCCCTCAAGAGTTCTAAAGGAAATCCTAATGGCAAAATTTAATATTTCCAATACTTTTAGTGTTATCGCTGATTTCGAGATTTTATTTTGTGAAGTTAGCATCCTCTCTCTCTCAAGTTTCAAATTTAACTTTTTTTAAGTTAATTCGCCAGAACTATTTTTAAAATTGATAAGGAACTCTAGAACTCTTCGGGGTGCATTCAGAACTGAAAAAAAAGTTTTTTTGAGACATGAGGTGCCAACTTCACAGAGGTAAATTAGATAAACTAAATATCGTCTGTCGTTAATAAGGGGTTAATTTAAAAACGATAGGAACGTTAGTTATTAATCATTTTTATTATAAAGTTATAATTATACAGTTTGACATACAACGCACGAATCGAAAGACACTCGAATGGCATGAGCAATTAAACCACTATGAGACCTTCATTATAGGTGCGGATGAGGTTTCCTTAAACTCCGCATTGCCTTATTAATCAAAGGGCGACTATTTTTCGCCTGAGAAACGAACGTGATTGAAAAAGGGACTAACGCGATCTCAGTGTCGTGTTCGGCCGCATAGAGTATCGGGTTTCTCGGTCCAACAAAGTCTACAGGTTTCAATTTACGACGACTTTTGCCGACACGCCGAAAATTGACTTACAAAAATTTGATAAATTGACCAATAAAATTTTGACAGTTTAACAAAGTGCTCCGAGGATGTCTCGAAGTGTGAGATGCTCTGCTGAATCGGAAATACGATGATGTTAGGGACTATATAAGAGCAGTCTTGTGTATAAAAAAGAATATGGTAATCGATTAACGGATCAAAGCTCGCCCGCAAACCGTGAACTAGGCAAGACAATTTACGAATCTACTGCGAGGCAATGAGCCCTATCGGTAGCGGCGTATTGTTTTGCTGCATATCCGCAGCCTTCTTACTTTTCTCTTCTTCATCGCGTTTCCTGTTTTATACTTTTTGTTCTGTCCAGAACGCTCGCACACTGAGTTCGACCGACACTCTCCTGTATTCGTCTTATTAAAATCCTTGCGCCGCGCCTGACAAGTTGTTTTGCAGTAATGTCACTGGCTGCTCACTCGATAGAGCAGGCAGCTTGCAGAAAGTATCTCGAAATAAATCAGATATGAATCGGCTTTTGGACTTGTGATGAGAATTAAAAAGTCGCTGTAGCTTAGCCTGTATCGCCGAGTTTTATAATCTACGGATGTACATAGGAAGTAGCGTTCTTAAATAATTTTATTCGTTTTTAATTTTCCTATTCCTTATTCACTAATTATTCAAACACGCTCTGAAAATTTTATTGCTATCTTTCAATAGCAAATGTCACATAAAAAGATTGTTTTATTTATACTACTGCTAATTATGATTTATTAATCTCGAAATTAATTTTGCAATCCAAAGTAGTCGATTAAAAAATGTACCGCATGATACAACGGCCATGTACATATTATACACGGTCTTATCTATGCTTAGTTACAAAGAAGTTCTGGAAACTAAACAAAAGCATGTAAATATTATATTTGTTTCTAATTTACTATTGTCTAATCTCATCTATTAATCTATTCAATTGTGGACCGTATTATTTTCTTTGTACT
This sequence comes from Vollenhovia emeryi, assembly GCF_000949405.1. NCBI lineage: Eukaryota > Metazoa > Arthropoda > Insecta > Hymenoptera > Formicidae > Vollenhovia > Vollenhovia emeryi. The sequence goes on along the minus strand of NW_011967231.1, from coordinate 1,798,902 downwards.
CAAAACCTGAATTCACCGCGTGCCACATTATCGTTTACGTTGCACACGAAAAGAGTTTGAGAATGGACGGAATACCATCTGTTATTATGATGCATGTAATTTACTCGGCTGCACAATGATCTTTGCATTAATACAAATGTCTGTATAATGTCCTTTATGCCTGAAAAACCAGTCGTATGTAACCACAGTAATTTTCGTAAAACCACTGAGAACAGTTGGAAAGCAGGCAAATTTGTAAACTAATTCAATGCTATGCAGATAGTGCTGCCTCACATTTGCCGCTTTCTTGGACGAGTGAACTTTGTTAGTCTCAGTAATTAAGAGAATTTGACGCGAGGTCTGTTGGAGCGGTTAAATGAGTGCTGTGGGGAAATTGTGGGAGGAAGTGAGACATAGCGAGAGAACGAGAGAGAAAAGAGGGGAGAGAGAGAGAGAGAGAGGGAGAGGTGGAGAAAAACGGGGCACAAGAGAGACGACGGATAGAATCCGTAATTTTGGACGACATCTGAGCACACATATATACACATATATGCACAATACTTGTTTAACATTATTTTTAATGTTAAAAATTAAGATACGCACTACAGTTCGTTAAAAATATACAATTTTCTCTAATGTCGAGTGAACGAACTTGGAAAATTTCTATTCATTTTTATCTAATGCTGTAATATTACATTATATAAATGCGTATCTTTTATTTAGAAGAAAATTTGAGTAGTGGGTACAACACGGTATATTTTGTTTCGGAGTCACAAGATTACTTGTAACGTTGCGACCACTCATCGACGGTACGTATCCGTATCGCTCTATCAATATATGCGAATATATACATAGCAAATTGCCCTGTCCATTCATTGCCTTTTCATGTGAAGTGGCCAACGTATGCTTTCACAAAAGTTCAACGTTACAACTTTACAATTTCCATAAATGCTATGTGAGATAAACTGTTTATCTTTACTACTCTGTAGGCCTTATCTAGTTCGCCGCGCAGTTTTAAATTATTAACGGTTTGAAGAAAGAACTTTCGAGGGGACATAGAAACGTGGTGAGCTCGTTGTCTAAATACACGAGGATAGAAATAAATAGACTCGCGTATAAACAGACATTACAAGAGTTTAATAAATATAATAGAAGTAGAAAATTAAATCTTCTTTTGAGACAAGTCTTCTCTATCGGATATTAACGAAATAAAATATCGTTGCTTTTTGTATAAAACAATAAAAATGTACTTGAACAACAAACCTACTTATTTATGTTAATCTATCGTATAATTGTGCTGAGGCATAGTATTTTATTTATAATAACGTATTACAATAAAATTAGGAACAATAAACTATGAATAATTCAGAAAATGGAAAATTTATCTATAGCACAAATTCCTTAATAGTAGCATATTAACAAGTTTCCCGTTTACGATGCAAAATTCAAATTATACAATTAATATTATCGATATTCAATTGCATGGTTACAGTTTGCGTAAAATAATAATTAGAACTCAGCGGTTGGAATATGAAACCAGTGTTCAGTGAATAAATCTAAATTTAGGAAATAGAAAATGTAATTGTACAAGTTACTTAATAGTTTGCGTTTAATAATTATTAATAATTTTTCCGTTTGTGATGCAACATTGAAATTATACAACTAATGTTATCGATATCCAGTTGCAATTTGCATAAAATAATAACGATTAGTGGTCGAAATATATAACCAATGTACAGTGACGATGCGAGTGAACTGCAAAGTTTTGATGTTTGCTGGAATTAGATGGTATCACGGTTAATTATTGCATCGAAGTTGCTAACGGTACTTTCACTGGTATTTATAAATTATAACCTGTTTCTGAGTTCCCGAGAGAGAAGGCAGTGTGAATAATCATAACTTGACTCGATTCGATTCGCTCTTAAGAAATATTACTTTTAAATTTTGTTGTTGAATGCGTTTCAATTCGTTTCGTAAAACGTATCACGAGGATAGTAATTAGCGTGGATCATTTTTAATATCAGAAAGCTAAAAAGATTGTGTGTATTATACCAGCATTAATGCAAAAGCATATATTGCGTAAAAATATAACTAAATCTAAAATGATCAATAATATTACGATGAGATGTGTTCCAATTTACAAGCTACAGCGCAAGCTAAAACCATTTAGAAACAATGACTGAAACCAATTAGAAACAATGACTAGAAATCGTTTCACGCGAATAATTCGTCACATCGAATGCATCGCGCAAGTGATAATTGCGTATCATCGTTTGTCCATAAATTTCAATATGGATCATACTATCGTAACTGCTACAGTAACAGTGATAAGATATTTTAAAAGCTAGTGACACAGATAGCAATATTCACCAGGGTCATGGAGGGATCATGAAAAAATACAACCATGCTATATGTGTACGAGACTTGATAAAATAGTGGATATTTAGTCGATAAATTGTTGAGAATTATCTGTCTTTCTCTGTGCTTACGCGAGTCCGTCATTTGTATCGTAAAATAAATTTACGTAGCTCCCCCCTCCACTGTAATATAATTTTCACTCTAAAAATACGCTAATCTGTATAACGCCGCACCAAGACATCCAAAAAGATTAAACCCAGATTGTGCGAGTCTCCACTTTGCATCTCAATGATCACGCAAAAGCTTTATTGCGTCTGACGTGCAATGGCCGATGCGACCAAAATATATTTCTATGGGCTCAAAAATAGTTTATGTGACTCCGTAATGCTACACTTTACCGTACTTTGTGTTGATGGACACACGCATACGAGTGTTTTGCGCACGTGTGGTATAAAGTACGATGCGACGAGATCGGATACGATCTGATCGGCGACCCGCTATTTCTGCCGGTACAGTCCACCGCAAAAGATCGGTGAGGACCGAACTGACTGAGTAGGTTCGCCGGTGTCCCTCGGCCACGGCCATAAAATAACATTTTATTGCTGGCTGGCCGTGCGGTGGTAGTCGATGCGAAGAATGTTAAATCAATTGCTTTCGTTAATAAAGCTGAAAGGAATCCCAACGCAAAATTTCCGACAAGAACGTATATAAAAATTTGTACTAGTTTTGATGCCTAAGATAATATATTATTAAAGATAACTTGCAAAATGTAATTTTTTCTTTTTACTTTATATTTATTTTATATTTGTTGCATATATATAACAAATCCCATCAGACGTAAATTAATAAAGTGAGATCTTCAAGAAAAATTGGTAACATTTATCGAGTATAAACTCAATCTCACTTTATTAATTTACATTAAATTACATTTTGTAAGTTATCTTTAATAATATTATCTATTAGACATAAAAAATAGTACAAATTTTTATATACGTTTACGTAAAGTGACTTATCTACATAAAAATATATAATACTATATATGTAGATAGAAATATATAACTAAATTTTTGTGTTTTTTGTTAAAAGAATTACACAGATCGATTACCGTATGTTACTAAATTGGATATTTTAATGACGTGATTTAATTTTTATGAATAAATGAAAATAAAGCGGGTCTTTTTTTGATAAGCACACATTTGCATGCTTTCAAGAAGTTTTCAAGACTCACTCTGAGCGCCAAAAGCACCTTTTCATTGAAAATAATACGATTGGCCACACCGGTATTTCTGATTTATTTTTTTGTAATTCATAAATACGATTATTGTTAAAAGTAATACAAAAATATAAATAATATAATTGCAACAGTTCAAGATAAAAAGCAATACAGAGCCTTGCCAAACGAATGCATGCAAACTAATAGACTTAGACTTTAAGATCAACTTTAGATATTATTCAAATCTGATCACTGCCCTCTATTTTTACTTTCTCTTGTCATTTTATATTCTTATTATTTTCTAAAATGCTTTCAAGTTCTTTTTTGCGATGCATCAAAATATATGCAAATGTGAAGGCATAGTAATCACTACACACAGAAAAATATATACTACCTGCAAGTAAATATTATTTGTTCCAAGTATTGATAAGTTTATATATCCGCAAATCTATCATAATGTCGTCGCAAGTGTTATATTTACTCAAAACATATTCTGGTTCTTAGTAAGTCTAGTACTTGAAACAAGAATACATAGAATTATTTGAAGCAAAACAATTTTGTTTCTTCTGATTTTATTAAAATAAGCATTTATAATTTTCTTCAAAGAAGAATAAATTCTTTCTTTGAGTATAAGATGGCAAGCTTTTCTAAGACTAGTAACAAGTATATCTTAAAACTATTATTAAGGAAATAGTCTTTGTTGAAGCAAACTATTACTTAAACGGAATAAAATAAACTGAGTAATTACTTTTCTTAACTGTACAATAATATTTTTCTGTGTGTACGTTGACATTTAATATCACACAAAACTTTTATCATATGTAGAGGTTCACATTTTTTGTAAATTCGTAACATATGTTAAACATAATTTTACAAGCTATAAAAATAAATATCCCGGTAATTTATATTACGGATTTCTAAAAGGAAGCCGCATATTATTGCACAGCCACACGTACAATGTTATACATTGTAAATTAATGGAATGTAAATTTTACGGCAATAACCCAAAAGATATTTGTACGTTTGTGTGTGTGTAACGGTAAGTTACGACCACACATGATATCGTCTCGTACATACAAGTCGAGGTCGTTTCGAATGTGCGCGTGTGTAGAAAATTGGTCGCATAAAATTTCGCGTGAATAATAATCGTGCCATAGAATTATATAACCGGTCCGTACGCCTTATTCTTCGAAAATATACCTACCTAAAACATAAATTAATATCCTTATGAGTATGTTGCGAAAACTTTCCTTCTATGTGAATATTGATTTTATATACATATATACATGTACATAGGTACATATATGTGTACAATATTATTTTTTGATTGAACAACGAATATTTCGAGATTTTAAATTTATTTTAAGCATTTAAAATTGATTCTTAAGAACACAGATTGAAACAGGTTACGGGGAATACGATAGTTACGTTGATTTTATTAACCAGTAATTGATTTTCTCTCTTCTTTCCGCTGCTGAAAATTATATGTATATATAATTAAAACGAGATTAATCAGAAATAAGAAAGCTTCTTCCTTTTTTTTTTACAAAAAGCCTTGTGTATAAATGATAAAATATTACGTTGTGTACTTGTGTTAATATAAAATTTTGTATTAATCACATACACATACGATTTCGAGAAGCGAATTTTTCGTTATTTCAAATTTTGCTGAATTAAGAACAACTTTGTAGTCTTTGGACACGGATATGTCCGATATTGAATATCTCCTAACGGTGTATCGTTCCAGAAACGATTCCCGATATAAGTTATCCACAATGTGCTGAAACGTCTATCGCATTAAAAAAAGTTGAAAGAAGATGAGCAGTGTATTCCCGGTCGAAATTCATCCCCGGGCAATGCGCGAATATGCGGGACAGGTATCGTGGATGCGTGCGTGCGTGCGTGCAGCGGTTTACACGCACGTGTACATGAAGCAGTGGTAACACGAACGTGGTAGAAACACGCGGTTCGTTGCAATATGCGTACACCCGAGGACTTGCATGCCAGTCGTTTATGGGTAACTAAATACGGCTGGGAGGAACGAGCGAACGGGAGTAAGAAGGAGAGCAACTCTGTGGAATCGTGGGGAGTAGGGAGAGTAAGCCAGATAGAGAGACAGATGGAGAGATCGGGAAAGAGGAAATGAGATGGTGAAATTGGGTGAAAGGGAGAAAGAGTAATATCTAGAAAGAAGGTGGGACACAGAGGGTAAAGAGGAAGAAGAAGAAGAAGCAAGGTATGAGAGAGATGACGTGATAGGAACGGAGCAGAGAGAACCAAAAAGAGAGAGCAGAAGGGGTATAACTTATGTTTTTCGTTTTCCGTTTTCGTTTTTTTTTTATTCATATCGCCGCAAAGGAGTTCATAAGCAGCAAAACACCAAAGTAATACTTGGTATGCACGCGAGAAGCGCGATAAATCGAAGGATACCAATGCACGAAAGACTCCGGGAGCAGGTTGGTCGAGGGAGAATAGAGGCGTCCCATTTTTTTGATCATCGCGTGTCGCGTCGCGCCAAATGCGATTAACTCGCTCTCACGCGTTTCTACCGGGAAGGATTGCCGTTCGAGAGGGAATATTTCGTGCGTGGCATACGCAGAGATATATCAAACTTTTGCCCTTCCGAAAAGGATGGTCAGTCGGTTTCACGGTTACGGCCGATTATTATTAATTTAGAAAGATTAGAAATTAGAAATGTTTGTATTGATCGAAAGATTGTCAACTCTTCCATATCTCGGGAATAACACGAATGAAATAATTTTGGGCTGAAACACATTGGATTATTCTGATGTACGTTCTTATTATCTAATTTACATATTTTCTAAATAAAAACGACATTACGCCATTTGAACAATTTCAGAACTGACGGGCACATGTCACGTCAGTTGCTCTACGTCGGTATAGCTAGCGTGCATTTGCATAGGAAACAGTGATTACATAGTATTCGCTTACCTTAGCGCAGCAGAACGTGTAATAATCCCGTCATGGACAGATAGTTACCGCTTTACAATTTAGAAAATCGCGAGCAGACAGAATAATTGTAGCTCGCGTCTACGCATATATTTATCGCTATTATTCGTGTAATTTTTTCGGAAACGTTAATGCTAATGCAATACTTTCGAATGAAAATAACCGATGTTAATATGCGACTCGAAAGAGCAAATGGCAGGAAAATTTATACGTGCAGATACTAAACGTTTGTGTTCGCGCTGCCTTCTGATAAAATAGCATGCTATTGGTTATTTTCGTTCCCAAGTATTGAGCTTAGAAATGCATTTCCAAGTTTCTCGGCTTTTTGTTTCGTGATATTTTCAAAGAAGAGATGAATAAAACATTTACATTACTGTGAAAATTATTATTTGCGCAAAATGTAGGAAGTAAAAAATACACGGTCGATGATTTTTCGGAAATTTAAATTATCTCCATTCTTGTATACTTTTGTTACTGACTCTCGATAAAAATTGCGCAATGTAAGTGCATAACTCATTAAAACCAGTTAATCTGTTCGATGTTTTCACTCCAGCTTTACTGATAGAATTAACTATCGTCTATTATCTCGAGTTACAAAGATCAAGGTCGACAGCTAATTATCACAATGCATAAGTTATATGAGGTTCAGTCGGGAGACGAGAAGCAGCTGTAATTCGGCTACTTTCTTTTAAGTGCTATCATAAAGCAGGTAATGTCCGGTCAAGGCCGCCGACTGGGGGGAACGGCAGAGCCGAATATACAATCGTTTCGTGGTGCAACGCTGACTTGCTCTGGCGAACGGCACTTATCTGCAGAATAGACCCGGCGGTCTCTGTTCCTCATGTCCGTAAGGTGCATGCTCCGCTTCTCGTGAATTTCACGTAAATTATGGCGTGCTAACCGACCTGGTAGCAGAGTCGGTTGCCCACGGCGGCGAATCAAACCATAGACGCCCACCGGCAACTCCGGTTACCAAGCACGATGTTAGGCATCGTTCACACGAAGAATGTCGTTTCGAACACGACAATAATTCTAGTAATTATTCGTCGCCGAGATAATATTTGTCTTATCGTTTCTATCGATCATGTGAACGGTGTCGGGACGAACTGGAATTGGAATCGGACGTATCTCAGAAATAACGATCCCTACGGCTGTGCGATTAAATACCCCGTTCGCGTACGAAAACAAAACAACTTTGCGCAACGATCGAAGATCGAGTATGTATAATATTATATAATGTGCTGAGCCCGCCTGAAACACGGTCCGGATGATATTAACATTAATGGGAACTGTTATTAATGCTGATGAAGTTTTGCGAAAGAGCCGATCATTTTCATCCGCTACCACAATCTCTCGAGAGAATCTAATTACTCGCGATTCTCCAACTTGCGATAGCTAACGACGATTTTACCAAGTCCCGAATGCTGATAAGCGTATCCGCATTCTCCACACTAACTTCGCGAAAGATCGCTTTTCAAGAGCGGACGAAATGATTTTCGTTCAAGATACATTCTTGATCGGACCCCTTCAATTAGTTACACATAAAGAGGAGCCTGCCTTTAATTAAGCGCCAATTGAGAAATCGTCGTCGAGAAACGGCTGCAAGAAGGCGTCGGCTGCAGGTGCATCGCAACAGTCACGAACGAACCTGTTTCACGTGTCGAATTTAGTGTAAGAAATAATTTGGTTTTTTTCTCGAGCACTTGCGGATTGTGTGTATATAAATAGTTGCATTTTCCGCCATATTCGCTATGCAACTTTTACGCCATGCTTTAACAACGTCTTGCAAAATATTCTTATATTGTATCTGTAAAATTGCGGAACTTTTAAATTTATTACACGTAGATTTATATTTCTAAAATTTATCAACGTCTTTATTTGGATATAAATTACATATAGGTATTAAAAGTAATTCAAAATTATGAAATAACGATTAATTAATTAAAAATACTAGTATAATTATTATACATATAAAACTTTCTTCAGTTGTTCCTCGTAGTACGAGATTTCTTGACATTTCCATGCAACCGTCCAGAACATGCAAGAATGCTAAGATGATGTCTTTTGCTGAAACGAAATATCGATGTAGTTGCAAACAGATATAGAACGATAAACATTTATGTGTATGTAGATCAGTCTCGATGGAATTATTTGCTTATTAATATCGGCCTTGCAGTGTTTTTCTAGAACAGAAACGCACGTTAATACCGTGTCTGAGTATCTTACGTTGCAGATCACGGAGCAATTTAATCGACGCATACGCACCTTTCTTTTACTTAATACAGTTCTTTTATGCTTATACCGTGTTTCATTGCCTCGCCCTTCTCTGGCTACTTGTTTATCCTGTTTAATATTGCATCTCTGAGAGCGCAACGGTCCGTTCTTTTTTATTTCTTCTTCCATGAGATAACGTTTACTCGGCTTTTCTCATCGTATCTGCTTAACACCGAAAAGAATTTTTAAAACGCAACCTGATTTCTCACGTTACACTCATTCTTTGAAATATATCTATAGGGATAAACAATTAAAGTTTTCTCGTAAGAGATGCTTAATATCAAACTAATTTCTCAGCGATATTCTACAGAAATAAATATTTAATTATGTACATATATATATTTTTATCTTTAACAAAATTTTGGTAAAAGAGACAACTTATTCATTGATTCAAGACAAAGTCGAGCGCTTCTCTTCTGATGTAAATTTATGCATATATTATGCGAAATATATGTTCCAGAATATAAATCGACCGACGAGGTAAAAATAGTTTACAGAATCGTTCCCGCGATTGTAGTTGACTTTGTTCTGCGAATCGAGAATCGTGAGAAAGTTCCGAAAGATCATAAACAACGCGGAGCACAAACATATAAAAATGCGAAAGTCGGTAAATATGCACGAAGAGCATTTTCTTTTAAACTTTATCCTGAAAATCGTGTAATTGTTTTACTAGTAAAATGTATGGTAAAATTCCCCCCCCCCCCCCAAAAAACAACTCTCATAAGGTTCTTCAAAATGCCATGTTGTTCCACAATTACATGATTTTTAGGGTAGATTAAAAAAAATTCTCTCCGTGTGCACGCTGTTCAGTTCGGAAGGAGGTATTGCAAATTACAAGTCTTGGAGGTGGTACATGAAATTGCGTGTTTTCGTCGATTTTGATTTATGCGAGCCACAATAAAATCATGCAATCATGACGATAATCATTCGATCGAATACGTCCCGTTATACCTCTGCTCCTTCCGATGCTCACCATGCGCCTTAAATCGAATTCGCCTGGTTGCATCTTGCAAAGTGCCAGGCGTATGCAACTCACGATTCCTTATCGGAACGACTCGGTCTCCGTCAAATCACGATGTGATGTTATCCTTTTTGACTGCCCGCCCTGTCGCTGTTACCGCGCGGAATGCGCTGTGCCATCGTTATAGGCGTAGAACATTTTCAATGGACCTCAGACCATATCGCGAATCCCCGCCTTGATACTTGACACTCGAGTAGCGTGTACAGTTTGATATCTTTTATCACGTTTTGCTCTTGTGTTACCTGCTTCTTACTAAGAAACTTAACTTATTATGAACCTAATATTTCGCTCGTCACGCGACCCGCTGTCGTGCTGTGCACTGTTATTAAAAATTACTGCATGTCGTGACGAAGCCTATCAAGCTTGCTATCAAGCGCTCCAAGTTTCTAATAGTAGAATCAAGACGTAATAAAATTTTTTTTAATATTTGGCTATAATGTGACGATATGCCGTCCCCCTAAGTATAGAAAATCATAATCAGACTTTGCAATTATCGCACTATTATTAGACATGCAATTATCAACTTTGGAAATATCGCGCAAATTGTTGAGAATTGTCGGCACAGAGTTTTAAGATCTTGGAATAACAGAAAGAAGTCGAGTAAAATAGTTTAAAAGCTTGCATTTATCAATATTAATATGTAAATATGTTTTACATGAGTCACTGTACCAAATGGACAGATCTTGATTCAAGTAATTTAATTTAAGTAAGTAAAATTTCAAACAATTTAAATTACGTTCCAAAGATTATCTTGTATGCGTATCTGCCAAGAAAATTGACGTATTTATAGAAACATAGCTCGAGATTTTAATATGTTTTATTACTTATGAGATATAAAATTTATCAACTGTAATAACATTCCATCATTCAAAAATTCCATCATTATCTTAATTATTCGAGACAGTTCTAATAACGTTTTTATAAGTTACATGCGCTAAGGACGTAAACGTTGCTTTCTTTTTTTTACTATTATACGCCCAGTTTCTGTGAGATTAGAGTATCGATTTTAAACTCACCTGTTTTATACCGATTCGAGTTCGAGAGATTTACGATCTTTTCCTGAAACAATTCGGTGCAGTCGTCCCGTGCGAGAACACTTCCGGTGCTGCACCGGCATCTCCGAAACGCGTAAAACCCGTTTCTACCGCAAGAACGGCCGCCGTGGTTCAATCAGTAAATTCAGCCGCAAGCAGAGTATCAACCATGACATCACGTGTGCGCATGTATCTGTCCTGTCCGAGCGCTGACTATCGCACTCCGGATCTATTTCGTCGACATTTTACGATCGTTCTTACCCCGCCACGTCTCTTTCTCTCATTTTACGTTTGCTAAACGATATCCTTTCCGAAGCATTTTCCCTTCGATAACCGCGACGGTGATTTTCTTGGTTGCTCTTGTGATTTAAAACAAACTACACATTCTTACGTGAAAAGCAAAAAAATGACACCATAAGAAGCTCGATTTTATTATCAAAATTGGTTTAAAGTCTGTATAGTTTTTAAAATGTCATTATTATATATGTACATTCACATGTGCTTTGTAAGGAATAGAACTGATTTATATTTTGCCACATTTTTTCGATATATAAAATTTATAATCATAGAGCGAGTTCTCGTGTTTTCCTTGCTGTAAATTAGAACATTTTCTACTTTAAGACCGTGCGCGATATTCACAGACGAAAATAATAAACATTTTTTTATTCCATGCTTTAAATGTCACTAGGATAACATACTGCGCTCGTAAAATGTAAGTGTTTGTTGCTTCACGTTTCTTGTGCCGAAGAAAAATAATCGATTTTTCGTATTTGCCCTCTGATATAAAACGAGATGTGAATAAATTACGTCGACGAATAAGAAAGTCGTTGGGAATGTGCTTCATATTATAACGTCCTCTTGATGTTATCCAATATTTCGATGGCGGCTATAACTGACCCTCAAAATTGTCTGGTAACACCTAATAACGCCAATCATAATGCGAGTAATGCGAAATAAAATATTCGCCGTGTAACTACGTAATTGCCATAACGGCTAAGAAAATCAATAATGGACCGTAAATTCAAGATATGGGCAGACGTGGGGCTGGCACGTTTTACCACTTATCCAACCATTATGGTGGTGTCGGTCTCTTCGGTTACCTAAGTAAAAGAATCCTATCGGATATACATGAGCGAGGACTCATGCATGAAGGATATTAAACATAACAACAGCTCGTTTATACATACGTACGCGCGCGTATACACACACAAATACATATATCAAATTCTTTTCTACTACTAGCTTCGTTTTACGATCGCGAGTCGTTGCCGCGCGCGAACATGTACTACACGTGTGCACTTTCTTCATTCAAATTTCGTTCCCCGCCTATCTTCCGTACGATACACCCTGGTTCAGTTATTCGGATTGCATTGTTCACGTACGCGGTACTAACAAGTGTATTACATGACAATTTCTGGCATGCGTCTATAGTCGCTATGGTAAGCCTTCTGAAGATAAAAGTTCGAGAGCATAATAAATGGGGAATAATAAAACTGAATATTATAGCCTCATGTTAAATGTCACATAATCGAGATACTTGCGATGTCGGACACTCGCGCGGACGCTGTTGTAACAAGCTACGTAAATATTGTCAATAAACTGCGGTGAAAATTATCGCACGTTTATTACGCATAGTCGTAAAGTGATTCTTATAAGGAACAAATTCTTTAGGACTGAACCAAAAGAACAAATTCTTATAGAACAATTATAATATAATTAATACAATTTTAACTTAAGTCCTTTAAGATATAAAATCAATTAGAAAATGAAGAGGCCGTTTAGGGCCGGGCATAGGTGTAAGTAGCCAGTTAAATTAAATTAATGATATAATATAATTGCTATATAATAATTAAGCTTTTAATCGACCATAACTGGCAACGTGTTTTTAACACAGAAAATTTATTGCGAAAAATATTACCTCAGCCAGGGTTTGAACCTGGACCTCCCACTTAAAAATCGCGTTTCGATAGTTCTGTGTACAGCCGCGACAACCCGTGTCGGTGCGCAGTTCTATTGGAAAGATAAACGCAAAGATGTCATCATAAGTACTGCTTATTGCGTTAAATATTACCACATGCCTCAGTGGTCGAATTGGTGAGACGCTCGCCTAGAGTGTAGGGAGGTCCAGGCTGAGGTAATATTTTTCCCAATAAATTTTCTGCGTTAAAAACACGTTGCCAGTTATGGTCGATTGAAAGCTTAATTATTGTTAGTCATGTACTGGCGTCAAATAATTCTTGATGTTATATAGAAATAGCAGAAACGACTTAACTTGATTATCAAAAGACATTTTTCTCTTGTACAAATATATACATAGATATCATGTTAAATTGCCAATACATACTTATACGTTTCTCACCATTATACTACTATACATTGTACTACTATACACGTATATCATTATCACGTATGGATACGCGGTTCATCTCTGTTGCTGCACGTGACTTAGCGCGAGAACACTAAGGGTGTTTCTTCATTTTCCTTTTAATTCTCCTCTAAATTGCTTCATCGCGTCTTGCAAATATCATAGAAATTGTGAGTCTTATCAAATATATTCAATTTAAATTATTTGAATCGGCTTTTGGGCTCGCTCCAGTAACATCCGGAGCATGAATGCCAATAGTCACCAGTGTTCCACCGTGCAGTAATAAAAGAAAATAACGTTTGCCGCCAAAGTTGTGAAAAGTCGTCGAAGCCGTCGTTGAGATGCGCCATGTGTTGCATAAGTGCAACACAATCTACGCGGCAGATCGTCTCTGTCGGACGATTTCAATCCAGAGCCGCGTGTTACCTCCACCCGGTCGACCGCTACACCGTGACGCGAAAGCCATCCCCTTCCCAGCCTATCCGTTTCCCGCGCGTCGCGTACCCCTGATACGACTGCCGGTGCTCACTATCCTCGCCGCAAACGTGTCTCCCACCCTTCCTCACTCGTGGCCAGAGTATTTCGCATCGTGCCGCCGCTACCAAACAGATCGGTGGGATAGGAAGGACTTTTTCGCGCAGGCGCAACAGTGTCATATGACGTACGCGTCATACCTAAGTGCATGACCCTAAGTAGCGTATGTGCCCCACCGAGATACGTGGTGTTGTTTAGGCCCGTCGCGTAGGGAAGTAGGGAGCATTGGGGGGACGATTAAATAATGTAATCAATATTATAATTTAATGCCCCGCAGGGATAATTAATCCGCACAGTCATTTAAGCTTATTGTTAGCCCACGGACTCGAACTGACTGCGGACACCCACATGCACTTACATGTCGTATTCAATTATTCACGCACGTTTTTTGCGAGCAAAGTTTGAGAAACAACAGAAGCGAGATACAATTTGTTTTAAGAATAATTGGAAGAATAAGGATAGGTGAAAGTAATAAATTTTTATGCATGGGTGCAAATGGAACATGAAAGTTAAACTCGATCAATTTCTTATTTATACATGGTGTCTGACACAAGAGGACCTCTACGAAAAATGGTGGTAGATTGAATTAGATTAAGATGAAAAGTCATGTACCATTTTACGAAATTCGCAATAGTTATCGAATAATTTCCTGAAACGTCTGCGCGAATGAGCGCGTAGAGAGCGATATTACTATTTTTCGTAGGGGTCCTCTCGTTCCAAACACCCTGTATACTTGATTAAAAAAATTTATTCAGATGGTTATAACAAAGTTTATTAATTTCTTGCGCGATGTTACAAATTTCTGTGCGGGCAATCTAAATTAGAATTGTACAAGTCTTTTCGTAAACCGTGTTTTTTAGGATTTGTATTTACTTAAAAAAAATTTTATTTAAAGACCTTACGAAACTTATATGAGAGAAAGATATCAATTTTGCTGATAATAAATTTATTTCGTTTCTTTCATTGATAAAGTTGATAAATTTGACCTACGCAAACTCAGTATACGCGTTTAATACCATTCTTAATACATTTTTGATATTATTATGCATTTATCTTAATACACTTTTCTATTATTAACGCAAGGAAAATTATATTTATATTATTAATGCATAAAGGAAGATATTGCTTAAAATGTACACGGGCCCGAAAAGCCCCCTACGTTCCGTCTGAGCACGAGCCTGGCTCGAGTCACGTGGTTCGCGCTGCACTTGCGATAGAGATGGCCAAGTGGTGGGAAAAATCCCTCCGTCCGCTACCCCTGATCTCCAGCGGTCTTAGTAAGTTACGGACTGCATGCAAGTGCACATCGATCGTATTGACGGCTGTCTCTCGGCTGATCCCGACGGTGGTGTCACGGTTCGCCTCGCTATTTTTTCCCGTCGCCACCGCACTGCGATCTCGCGCCAGTACCTCTGGACTGTCATCTTACGCGGCCATCTATAGGGACAAATTTCGGAACTAGTTTCCGAGTTTGCGTACTTACCAACTCACGAAGATTCGTCGACGACGGATAAAGAAAAAAAGAACACGCGCCAAGGACGGTGATAGAATGGTGTGATACGCGGAGGAAATACGAGACTTTGTACGAAGTGCGCGTGTGCGACACGAGTGCCCGCGGTTTCGCTACCTTTTTTGAATTTTGCGGCTACTATTTACCTCTTGCCAGCTCGCATCTTCGTGCTCCTAGATCGTATTCGCGCGTCGTATGAAAGACGAAACAGGACAATTTATTAAAGGACATACCAACAGTACTGAGAGATATATATATGTATCTTATATTTAAGCGAATAAAAGCGGAAAAAAGGCGCGCACGGCAAGGAGGGCGAGACGAGAAAGCGAGAAAAGTGGCCAAGAGGGGAGGACTGTTCGTTTCCAGAGGCGGAGACTTCCTGCCGCGCTTTTTCCTTTCCTCTCTCCTATTAATTCCCTCCCGTCCCCGTCGCTTGTGTCGCGAAGAGTACCCTCGCAACGTGCGTAACGCTCGTGCACAACAAAAATACGCGTAACGAAGTTGCCGCGATACTTCTTGAAAGCCCGGCCACACGAGCGCGCACGTGTAACTTATCCAGGGTGCTGCAGCCGGTCGCGGGGTAACGGACGAACTACGCGGGAATTCTGCACGCGAGATATATACGGGGATTCTCTTCTCGATTGCACACGCCGCGCCGAGCCGAGCCGCGCCGCGCCGGCGAATCTCGCGTGATTACTAGATACAGTGTTGCTCGCGTGTGTCGAGAGCCAGTGGACCCTCGCTTGAACACCGTCAATTTATCCAAAGCCTTCATTATACGGAACAGCCACTGAGAGCCAGCCAGAGGGAGAGAAAGAGAGAAAGAGAAAGAGGGAGGCAGATGACAGAGTGAGTTTATTGCAAAGAATAATTTCTCATTGCCTGCCTGGTTGTAATTGAACGTAGATACTGTGCGCGATAACTTTCGGCAAACCGACATGAGTAATGCTTATCCGCAAAGAGAAGAACCGCGAACAGTGTGCATTACTAAAAGAAAACGTAAGAGGGAAGAGGTACGCTTTGATTAGGAGTTACATGTAAATTGGTATAATTACTTAAGAAAAAAAGAACTTTATATACGCGTTATTGAGGTGAGAGTCCATTCTTGCGCGCGCAGTTTCAGCCGGAGTACGTTTAATAATACCGGTATTAACTTTCGGTTACTTTCGCATGGAATAATTTACAACGAAGAAATTTATTACAGTACGTTCTAGTGTGTTGTGTGGCAATATATTATATGATGCCTAGCGCAGCGATAATATCGCAGATAAGATTATTGCATAGAATGCTAATTATTGACGCAACATTATTACTGGAAAAATTATATATACACGTTTGTAAATGTAAAAGATACTCTTTTTAGATGATTTTTTTTCAATTTACGTCTCAGAATTGTGTTTATAACAAACACGTAACAACAGAAAAAGATATAACGTATTTTATTTGTTTATCTTCTATTTATATAATAATTATATAAGTAAATGTACAAAAATAGGAAGCGCGTTTCGATTCAAAACGAGCCTCGATCCCGATAAATTGACACAAATACGGCGTAACCGATATCATTCAACGCCGCCAAATTCGCTGCGAAAGTTTCAATTGCCTATCGTGCAAGAAAACTTTCAGGTTCTAGCGAGCGTTCATACAATTCTGTTTAATTCTCGCACTTCTGTTCCACAGAAGTTACCGTTTATAAAGTTATATCTCGGTTAAATAACTTAACTACTAGTTTCGCGCGATTTTTTATAGGTTACATCGATCTCCTTATCGTCACTATCGTGTTGATATCGAGATCAAGGAAGTTACAATATTGGATCAGATCAAGGATACTCGAGCATTGAACGCAATAAAAATATCCTAAAAATGTATAGATTGATTTGTAGCGTTTAATTCGATTCCTCCGACTCCAACGTACGAATATATGTTAGCGCGATTGTCTTGGAGACGGACGGCTTTAGTTTATGCAAAAAGAGAATACATTAGACTATATTAAAAGCATATTTTTGGAGATTTCTCTAGTATAGTTTCATATGATTAACAAAATATTTTATCAATGTACTACAATTATGAAATATGCTAGATCTCATATTTTATAATTAACCAGCTGATGAATTGATATGAATCGTATTAATAATAAGTCGTAATTCAATACTAATAATAGCAATTATAGTAATAGAAAATTTGTAGTAACGGCAAATTTTGAGCAGAAGAATTTGAAAGAGTAAGAACAGTAAACGCACGAATCAATTCTTAAGGTGTTACGATGACGACAATATTAGAATGAGGTTAAAAAGAAATCTGACAAGAGTTAAATTCGGCGAGATCTTTCTTGCGGTCGCCGATATAATCACTTGCGAAAGTATTTAAACAAATATGAACTAAATAAAAACGTATATTTTTAATATAATTTCAATGCTTCTATATTATCCGAAACGTACATTTAAATTAAATGTACATTAAACATTAATAATTACTATAAAATAAGAAGGCTCACACTGATAAAATCAATAATTTACAAACAAAGGACAGATAAGTCACAGCTGATTATTCATGGTAATGAGTAAGATCTTATAATGTTTGAGAAGCGATGGTAATAAGTATAAGATGACCGCAAAAGAGAAGGGGAACAGAAACCACAAAAAACAAAGGGAAACGCAATAGATAGATAAAATAATAAACACCATCGATTCGAGGAAATTTGTCTTAAGAGTAAAACATACGGTTGAGACAAAAATTAGGTATCACTTTGTTTATTAATGCTTGATTAATTTATTTTTATGTGAAGCATTTTAGCAATTAATTTTTTACAGTATAATCGTTCATGGTCCAAGAAATAAGTCGGGATTTATTACGGGATTACTTTATTGCGATTAATAAATGCTCTTTGTGTTAACTTTGTGCATACTTTGTCAAATGACAAAGCAATAATTAAAATAATTATACGGGAAAGTCGATGATAGGATAAAACGCGCGAAACGGCAAAGGTGATGAAAGTTATAATTTCTCGCAGTTCGTTCGAAGGTAAAACTTTGGCGAGTAACTGTACCGATGGCATCTGCCTCCACGCCGACGTGGCAGGAAGTCGTCGTTAGTTAAAAAGTCGCGTGAACGGGATACAATGTAACTAGGCGGAGATGTATTCTCTGCCTGCTACGATGTGGCCGCGCTTTTTTTTTCTCTATCGTG
This sequence comes from Vollenhovia emeryi, assembly GCF_000949405.1. NCBI lineage: Eukaryota > Metazoa > Arthropoda > Insecta > Hymenoptera > Formicidae > Vollenhovia > Vollenhovia emeryi. Next base: position 1,780,458 of record NW_011967231.1, on the reverse strand, counting down.
AATCCATTCGCAGCGATCGCGTTCCCGGCGATAACGCGGCGCGGCGTACGAGCGATTTATCTCGAGTCTCTCTCGCGAGTGTGTATGAATTTACTATACGAGTATATAATTGGTTCACAGTGCGATATGCTTTTCATGAAAGTTTAATTAGATATCTTGATATATGCAGATATTATATCTCTATATATTACTTGTAAATATCTTAACGTACAGTGCTTCCCAATTTTTCCGACACGTTACTTTAAAATAGAGATCTGATCAATGTTACTTGAAAATGTTAAATTGTGGATGATATTATCACGATACTCTTGTGCAACAAAAGTACAACCGGAAACAGATGATTACAAAAATATTCTGTAATTTCAGAAATTTGAAGATGCTTTCTATTAAAAATCATAGGTAAGATTAAATGATAATGCAGTTAAATGCGAATACATTGTTTAATATTGTCATTGCAGATCGTTTAGATTATAGTTCAATATCAATACTGTTTGAGACAGTATTTGACTGCTTCTGCATAGAGGCGCATCGCATCGCCGCGTAAATATTTAATCACTAATTGCCCGAAAACAATTAGGAATCATTATGACATGAGTTCTTTCTAGAAGTGTCGTTAGTTTAGAAAAACATTAGCGAAAACAAGTGGCGACCTTCTTTTTTTCTAAGAGCGAGCTCATGTCATAAACAATTACTCGCAATTTCGGAAAGAAAGTACATTGTGAACTTTTAGTGGTGTAGCTATACTTGAAATTAAAGGTGGCTATTATTTTTAATCGAAATTCCCTGTCTTTCTTCTTGTTTCCTTGTCACGTCGGTGACTCTCACTACGCCGCGCATTCTCGAACAATTACGATTTATTCTAATTTACGATGCAATGCATTCAACGTGTATTTAAATGCGACTGTAAGACTTTCAGGGTTACGAGGTATAATGAGAAATAATATCTGCCAAGTTTTTTATTTTGCAGTAGATGTTTTAAACATTAATATAACAATTACGTGATACAATAAACTTGCTTGCAATTTCTGCCAATCTGATTTTGTCTGATATTTTCTTATTGTTTTAATAATACCCGACGCTTCAGCGAGTCACGTTATTCGTTAGTTTCAATGATAGTATTCGGAGTTTTAAGTAATAATGAGTACCTTCTAGATCCCGTGTTCGTTGGAAAATTATAATAATTGGCTACGCACCGCGATTTTGCTTAAAATGTGCATTTTCTATCGCATTCTCACACTCGAGAACAAATGCATTAGCAATTGTAATTTCCGATAGTAGATTCTGTCTCACTATTATATATCAATTAGGTAATGTAGATTAATTTATTTGAATAATTACCTTTAATTTTATTTTGTTGTATCTCTACTTTTTCACTTTATTCTTTTTTTGTAAATTTACACGAAATTTCTCTACTTTTCTACACGAAAATAAAAATTTATTTTTACATCAATTACCACTTTTTACAGCTTACAATTTTATATTTACTGATAAATTATGTAGTGCATAATACGTGTTGTATACATCAAGTATACAAAACATACTTGAATCGATATTTCCACGCGATATACTTTTTACGTAAACTTTCTTCATAAAGTTGTACACGGAATTATTTTTTGTATAGCTGGTAATAACCTACTTTGTGTTTTTCTGCTATTAGAGTATTTGTGTCCTATAAGCGGGCATTAGCGGTACATATTTAATAGAATTATAATCTTCATTCCTGAATAATAATTTGAGGAATAAGTGGAGTAGTTGCCCTTTGATTATCGTCTGTCAATTATTCTACTAGCTCTGCGAAAGTAAATGCGCATATACATTTTTATTAGACATAGTCTTTCAGGATTCACCATTTAAGTTAATAGTTATTGATCGAATGCGTTTTTAACGGTGTTAGCGTAATATACTGTTTGTTTTTTCTATAATGTTTGATATTAATTTTTGAAATTATTCTTAATTTCCATCTTTGTAAGTGATTAAATACAACAAAGATAAAATTATTATAATGACAATAATAAAATTCGAGCAACATCTTTTTGCTCTGTTAAATCTGCAGAATTGGAATTTCGTTGCGGCATCTGTTTTACGATCTTTCGTTCTTAGATAAGTCACGAATGTTTAATGAGGCAGGTTTTGATGTGCTGTATTTCTTTGGTATGGCGTATCTTTTACCTCACTTTACTTACCATGACCATCTGCGGCGATGCCAAGAGAAACGTATCTTTGCCTTCATGAGGTCGTGACTCCCGTGTCCTTCATAGTGGCTTTAGCCGTGTCAGGATTTATCATATAATTTTTGTAGAGATACGTAGCTTATCCATTACCCATTTCAGGCTCGGGTATCCTTTATCTCGAGACGTGAATACACGAGTGGTTAATAGATTTTACAGATTTTCGTTGTTGCACATATTCCAGAATTAACAATTTATCCGAAGACGTAGTCTTATAAATCCGTGTTTTTTTTAACTAACATGAACACCTATGTCGCTTGCTTCCAATACATTCTATACCGAGGCAATTATAAAAATAGATAAAAGAGATGAAATCTTATCTCTTCGAAACTCGTCATTATATATCTTCATTCAAATGGATAAAAACGTCTTTGTTTTCTGAGCAATATTTATTATATACATCGATTAAATGTCAGCAGACTCTCGATTGCAATTACCGCGAAAATAGATTGTAAAAATTACTTTGTACCACGAATAGTGTACATAATCGAGATACATATTGATTACATACTGATCATCAAGAACACTAAAACAAACACTGACTGCATACTTGACTATGTAGCTGATTTCACCGTATTATGGCGTCTTATGAATTTAAATAAGTATCAAAATGCTATTAAACTGCATTTTTCTTCTTATTTCCTATTTTCTGTTTATTAGGGTATTATATTATATTGCCACAGTGTTTTAACAATTTGTTTATTTTAATTATTTTTTCTTTTTGCATTTCTGTTTAAATTATCAAAATAGTTCGTTGTATGTTTCAGGAAGTAGAACCATACGGATAGCAATACAAAGGACTCGTAAAACGCAACTTTATACAAGACAACGAATATAATAATCGTCATTATCCTACGAGACCATCGGAATCAGACCTCGACAAGAGATCGTTACAATCATTGATAAGAAAATAAAAATCAGCTATCTATATTAATATTAAAAAGTTTCTGCGAACGCCATGAGTAACAAGAAAGTGAGTAAATCTACGTCAACCGAAACTAAAAGTGATCGATTGTCACCGAAATGTGGGCGATGCTACGTTCATAAAAAGATCGTTGCGCTCAAGGGACATAAGAGATACTGCCAATTCCAAAACTGCTATTGTACGGCCTGCTTTTATTTTCTGCGGCAACAGAGATTATCGGCAGACAAGATAGCTATGAAAAGAGCGTGTGATTTGAGTAGGGAGAAAAAGCTACATCCTGACGAGGTTAGTCTATCTTTGTTTTTTAAGACCTGATACAATGGAAAACTTGTAATCATTGCGGTTGCGAAAAATTTCGAGATACGTCTGTGTTTTATTACTGATCACAGTTTAGTTCAAACGACCTCTGTGAAGTTGGCATCCCACTTTTCAAAAAATCATTTTTTGGTTAAAGTTTTGAATGCACCCCGAAGAGTTCTAGAGTTCCTTATTAATTTAAAAAATAGTTGTAGCGAATTAAGCTAAAAAAAACCATGGTTGAAACTTTGGGGTGCCAGCTTCTTTTGTAAAAACTTTTACTGACAACAACTCATTATATAATACATACTACAAGGTGTTCCACGGGATATCCTGCATATCATGCCAAAATTATTACGGATATTTGGATATGATTCTTGTTAAGACAGTTGTCTATACAGGGTGAGTAAAAAGTACCGGGACGGTGAAATACCTCGAAAACAAAGCATTTTCGAGAAAAACGTTTTGTATAAAAGTTGTAGGGTTAAAAACCATCTATTTACTAAATCTATTTACTATCAGTTTAACCTTGGGTGGCGTTGACAAGATCAGATCAAGGTCACATCGACTTTTTTAAATGGAACCTCCTATTGTTTATTACACTATCTTATTTTACTAATTAATATGAACAAGTTTTATCTGAAACATTTTTTTATTTGCCTAATAGTTTTTGAGATATTCAAGACGTTCATATTAATTAGTAGAATAAGATAGTATGATAAACAATAGGGGGTTCCATTTAAAAAAGTCGATGTAACCTTGACCTGACCTTGTCGACGCCATTCAAGGGCAAACTGATAACTTCATGAAATAGATCTTTTTTAACCCTACAACTTTTATAGAAAACGTTTTTTCGAAAATGCTTTGTTTTCGAGATATTTCACTGTCCCGGTACTTTTTACTTAACCTGTATATCGACCGGCAAAGTGTAAAATGCTGTAAACTATCACGCAATTTCTAAACATTCGTTAGTTTCTTGATTTTTATTAGACCTAATTCAATTAACGAAATGTAAATCTAAGTAAATTAGAAACCTTATTTCGTAACTTTGATGAATTGCACAAATAAATTTTGAACCATACTTTTTTAACTTAGTTATATTAAAACCGAACGGCTAATCCCTGAATTTGAGATTAAGATTTCTAGTTTGTAATCTTGTTGTATGTAACGCGTGTACTAGCTACGCTTACACTTGGCGCGAGACACTACCGTGTCTCGTGATATACTGCTCATCGCAACCGTAATGTATTATTTATTATCTATATTTCTATATACTATTTTTTTCTTAACAGGTGATGCCATTGGACATATCGCCATTACCAGCACCTTTACTTTTTACCAAGTACGCAAAGCGTAAGTAATGTTGACATATATATTACATAATAAATTGCACGTTTATTGCTTAGATGATACAGACATATCAATGGATGATAATCTATCATGTATAAAGAATTCTGAAAGATCGATAAAAATAGAAGTAAAGATATATGTCTCATTGCTCAATTAAAAAATCTAGAATTAATTTATTATATTAGAACATAATTATATTAGAACAGAATATATTAGAATTAATGTATTACATCAATCAAATTACATTATCCAGAGATACGTAATGGTACATAAGGATTGTACATTGTTTTATGGCTCAATATTTATGTAATATTTCTAATCTTTAGAATATTCCGCATATAATTACTATATAATCAATATAAACAGTGAAGGATTATAATGTATACATATATAAATATATATATATATAATAGTATATATTATATATAAATAGTAATGTAATTATGGTGAAACGAATAGGTAGGACTACTTGTATTATCTGCAAGTACCACGACAAATTAAAATACATTATTAGCCCCATCATACCCATGTCGAGTTACGGTGAACTGTTCTTATCATAATGGCAGCATGTTTTGCACACTGAAAAAAATTTCTGGTTGAATATGGACGAATCAGATAATTTCTTTAGGATTTGCAGCAATCTAAAACCATGTTGTGTCGAGTTCACCCGGTCCTTTATGTATGTCATATAACGCGCCTATATACAAGATGAAATTCATCTGGCATTTGAGTATCTCGCATAGGTTTCACCTGTACCTATAATGCATTATTCAGCTGACAGTACTGCAACCTTTGCGTCGCGATACGAGTGGCATTTTATAGTGTGATTAGTAAGAACGTAGAAGTCATAATCCAATATCATGATTACAAGATTGGCTCGTGTAAAGTCAAAGTTCTTCGTATAAAGTTCAATGTACTCAAAAGTATACGTTTTGCTTGGATCGCATATATTTTCTAGAATACTTTTCAGATTCTAGAATGAATATGTTAATTGCCTTAATCTCTTTCTCTCCTTCTCCTGTTCGTGCGCGTCTGTGCGCGCGCGCCCGTGTGTGTGTGTGTGTGTGTGTGTAAAATTCGGTTTAGCACCTCCAAGAATTTAGATTAAAATATTTATTTGTATAAATATTTGTCTGCTTAATATTATCTTCTTTATTATTTTTTCTGTTCTTTCGCGTATACTTGGTCTTTTTTGTACCTCTTTTTAAAAAGGTAATTTTGTTAGATACATACATACGCTCACATTGCAGAAATATGTCTTAATATGGTATACATGCTGATCTATTTACTGTACCTACATGATGAACGTACATAACATGTAGGTACGTACCCGATGAAAACTGAGATTGCCTACCTGTTGCACACATTCTCCTCCGGTATCTCTCATCTTCCGTGCATTTGTGAAATGCATCCTTTACAGGAGACAACACATCCTCAACGTGTTTTCGAAACTTTATTTAGCATCAAAAAATTTCTATGCTTTCGATTTTTGAATTCGTCTCAAAAAAATCCTCGTCATCGTTCATCGCATTTTATTGAAGTTAATGAAATTGAAGGAATAAAGGACTAAGAGCCGTGACAGGCTGTTAGTGTCTAAATATTTTATTCTAACCTCTGAGATGATATTGTTTTCGCAATAAATTTAGAATAAAATATTTAGATACTAACAGCCTGTCACGGCTCTTAGTCCTTTATTCCTTCAAATTTGTGTTTATCACATTTGAGCCATCCTAATTTTATTAATTTGTTAATAAAATTGTTTTATATCGGCGATATATTAAGATAACCAAGATTCAAGAAAGGGCAAATATTTAAGATTTTTATGTAACTGTCGCCAGATACAAATTACAATCGCGCGGATGTTTTGTTTTTTAAGTTAAAACCATTAATGTATTACTTATGTTGCTAACCATTTGTCGCGTTTTTATATGATTACATTTAATTATTTGTAATTATATGCACTAAAAGAGATTTGTTTCTTTTCTTTGTGGTATATTTTGCATTCGACATTAGGATGGATATTTTTTTTGTGATAGTAATAACAGAAAAGATATCAGTATTTCCTTTTGATATCATATCGCGAGGGACGATAGCATGATACAATTATTTATAGGTCGGGTATCCTACGCACGTCACGCGCGCCGGTCAGCACTGGTTATAGTTTAATTCGATGATATAATTCGATGATATTGTGTGCGTGCATAAATAAAACTGTTTAAAACAGAAAGGATCTAAACATTACAATTTAGTACGAGAAACGGCGATCCATGGATTTTGTTATTCACCCGCGATGTGAATTAACTTTTACACTCAGTGCAGTTAGGAACTCAACGCACGACTCTTTGCGGTTGTTCGGCCTTTTACCGGATGACCCCCGCAAAAATAAGATGGAATGTCAAAGTTCACGGATCGTGATAATAGCCGACTGCATTTCGCTTCTGGTACTGCTCTATGGTTGTAATCAAGCGAAATAATTATAGAATAAATTATAGCGGCGAGATAGGGACCTCCTCCGTTGCGGAATCTAGGAACAAAGATCAGCATTCAGTGCATTCAAGCTAAGAAGGTTATTGCTTACTCTCACGCGTACTCTTTAAACCGTTATATCGTACACAAGCATCAAAATGTCAATCGATGAAGAAAGAGAGATCCTCTGTCACGGAGGACAATTCTCACACTGTCTTCGAGATTGTTAGATCGACCAGTACGGTCGACATTCTCAACTTTGTCTTATTTTTCTCTTGCGGACTTTGAATTCGAAATATTTCAGCTAGGACTTATCGCTTGCAGATAAATAAATATTGTACATCATGCAAGGAATTATGATTATTACGATGTAGAGAATAGAATAGAATATTCAGTGATTAAAAAAAACAATGTTTCGGATGGCGACTATATTATGTAATATAAAGCAGAATTGTCTTATCTTGTTCTTCAATAACAATCTATGCGGAAAGTGCATGCTCCATCACGTCGCGTTTGTCACTGTCGTCTCTAAGCTCAGAGTGCAAGTGTTCCGTGTGTATAAGTGAACGAACGTACTTATAACGTCGTTCACAGGGATCCCAACGAAATTCAAGCCACTCTTTCACTTGACAACCCAACCGAATGTTAACCCTGGTTTTACGAGCGTTCCCATTGGCCGACTGGCCATGCGAACTCGGCTAATATAATACGAACTTATAACCAAAGCCGAAACCTAGGAGCTCGCTCTTGCTTTTACGATCCAGCTCGTTTTTAAAAGTTATCGTTATTTTGCTCACTTTTGGACGAAATAGTTTGTCCCCGGTAAATGGGTTTGAAGGAAGCGAAAGTCTGTGCGCGGGACTAACCACTAAACCTGAATTGACAACGTGATCCTCTTTCGTAGAGTGAGGGGGAGGGGAAAGAGAGGGGGGACCACTGCATACACTTGCATTTCTACAATTTCCCACTGGGATAATACCACAGCGGGATTGTAAAGTCTTTTTACGAGAACGAAGAAATGCGGTGGAAAAGAAGAGGGTATTCTCGTGAACAAATTTATCACTGAACACTCATTCTCCCATCGTAGCGCATAATTGCATATGTCGCGTAATTTCTTTGAGTTGTTTTCGAAAATGAGATAAGGATAATTTATTTACGTGTCAGTGAAATCACCGGAAATTTCGCTTATACTTACGCAAGCCCCGAGGTGCATTGTCAGGATCGGCCATAAACGCGTGCTAATTAATTTATAGCGCATACGTGCGCGGGTTAACCGCCGGGGTTAACCACCGAAATTAACACTGGCACATCCTCGTGGTATCGTGATCAGTGATAATGGAAAAGTGGCGCGGGATACCCGATAATACGGAAAGTCGTGACGTCGTAGAGGTGTTATACCTCAACTCCGGGAGTGATTACAACGAGTATATGGAGGTTGTAAAGTTTGCCTTTACGAGCTTGCATTTCGAGACATTAAGTACTGGCTTTTAATAACGCATCGCTCGTTATTATTCCTACATAGAGAGTGGCTACGTCGTCTATCTTTGATATAATTTCTACCAATATAATATTCAGAAGAAAAAGTAGAATTTTATGTTTAGCCAAGTTTACTTTATTTCTTCAGTTGAGAAAAAGTATATCTGTTTATTGAATGGTATGATTTTTTTGCTTTTGTTAATTGTAAGTGTTCGATCAATTATAAAGATTAATTTCCGTCGTGCGTAATTTCTTTGGTGGATCAAAGAAATATTAAGGATGTATTGGACGTGCAATCTTAGACAAAAGTGCATGAAATTGAAAATACTTAAATATCTACTCTTAACGCATAGTAAATCTAGATGTAAGAAACTTGAACGATAGTTGGAGTCTTATTTGTACTCCTACAAAGGTATTTTTCACTTAACAAATGTTTTTTCCTGAATTATTTGCGATTTTTTTCACTTATGAGCCTAAACTTTTGATAGTGAAAATGCTCTGATTTCAATTCTTAATAACGTCAAATATTTTCAAAACTAAAAAATTTGTGCCGACAGCACGAATATCTCAAGTTATATTTTATTATATTTTATTTCTTTAAAACGGTGCAGTAAAGACTATCAAAACTTGGTAGATATTTTCATCTATTCGTATACTAGATGTATAAAAAAATTCAAAACACTGGTACTATTTCTTCAACATTTTGTAGCTGTTTTATCCGTGAAGATCGGCTTTTCCCATAAGAGTACGTGTAAAATCAGTGTAAATTAAAATAGTTATATCTCAGTAACCGTTTAGTGGATGCATTTTCACTTTTCTGCAATAAATTAGGAAGACTAAAAGAACAATTTCACCAATTTTTAGCGACTTTGTACTATTTTGAAGATAGGTCCGATACATCCTTAAATCGCTAGATAGCATGCACGAACACACGCAGATAGCGATTATGATAAGCAAGCCCAATTGTTTTTTATTGCTTTTTTTATCGCAATAATTGGTCGATTCTTTCCTATTAAACTAGGTTCTCGGATAATTGATAGGTAGAAAATTGAATACAATAAATTGTCTTAATTGATGAACATCTCTTTCGAGACTATAGAATGTGCTGTTATTTTGAGAGTAACTAACAATAAGTAATTTTATGCTTTTCTCAAGTCACCGTGTACTTTGTATCTATGTGTCTAGTTAGAACATCCTCCTTCGAGACTCAGACGATGTCTCGAAAAGAAATTTAAATCACGGATTTTTAACTATGTGTTTTACACGTACAAGTGGACCCATTATCGTTCTCACAAAGGTAATAGGAGGAAAACCGTTTTCGGTTATACCGAAAAAAAAAACCGGAAAGAACTCTCATGTTCTCACACCGATCGTCATTGATGTGAGATTTTTACGATCGTCAACTCTCTTTCGGTGGACCTCACTGAAAATCCTGCTCATAAATCTCAGCGTCGGTTTCTTTTCTTGCTTGGCCCGCGTGTGATGACATTTCGTTTAGACTACTTATTTACAAAATGTGATAATCATTCTTGCGGGTCTTTTCATCGAATCGAGAAGAATGGATTTATATATTTTACGAAACGCTCTAAAAATAGAGCTGCTATTTTTAAGGATGCACGTGCCACATGGTATTTATGACAGTCTCAGATAACATTTGATGTTATAATAATAGGAGTACATTAGAAGTAGATAAACGCATCATTTCAGAGATTATACAAAAATTTTTTTATTAATATTTTCTTTTCATTATTATTAAAAATGTTAATTTACATATGTATACAGCTTTTTGTAATATGTACTAGCTTGTTGTAATTTTCTATGTTAAATTGAATTTTTAATGCTACGAATTATCGCCGCTGCGATGAATTATTTATCAAGCTGATCAAGATATTCGTAGCTATTCCTACGCGCAAGGTACGCACAAGGTGCTTGCTTTATAGCTTTATCGTACAAACACTATTAACAGGCAATAAGTTTGCGATTAGTTCGAGGTGAATAATGGCTGTCCACACGTAGAAGTGAATGTCTCGGTACATCGCCGAAGGATAAAGAGAGTATGATTCGCGATTAAAACATTGACGCGGTATTGAACGGATTATATAGCGCTATATCAGTTTTCACACGACCTTTTAACGTGATTAATTCATTATGATCTTTGCAAACGTATCGATAATGCAACAAAGCATTGGAACAGTTGCAAATATCTTTTTAATTGGAGACATATTTCTATTTATAGAAGTATATTTTATTTATACTTCAGTAGAAGAATATAAATAATTCTGTTGATCCTTGTAAAAGTTCTCGTTGTAAAACACGATTCGACAACTCGTATGGATTACGATCGCAGAATTTTCGCTTGGTTGACTTCACGATTATGATGCGAGCGTCAAAAGCCTGTTAGACGAATCTTTCGCGTTAGCAAGTCGAGTCGCATTTCCCGCATTAGTTTGACTCATCTCTCCGTCTTTCACGATGAAACCACCCTTTGTCCCGATCTTAGTTATTACCATCGTCATGTCACCGATGCGTAAGTTACGACTTGCTGGCGACGATATAACCTACTGTGCACAAAAATTCGCCTTTTCACCTTCGTTTAACGTTGGATATATAATTGTTGGATACGATAATACTACGAAGACTTTTTCTTCCTCTCGATTCTGTTTCGTTACTTCTTTGTTGTCGCAAATCCTTATTCTGAGAAATAGAAAAATCTTCGGGTAGCTCTTAGGTTTACGGTTACGATGTCTTTTTCAAACGCACCCGACTATGTTCTTCCATAGAACAGATTGATCTAGTCTAGCGTAACTGTCTATAATAAGTAGCACTTTTAATGCGTCCCAATTTGTTACAGTATGCAGTGCCCAACAGACGGACAAGTGTGACGGAGCAGAAAGCTGTAAAAATGGTACGAGAAATATTTGTTATTCGGCCGTGCATACTGTTGACAGTAAACTATCGTATCGCGTCGTTTTATCAAAATCCATGTGTGTTATATACCCATGTGTTCGATTTTTTCATTTGGTTTATTAAATCAGATTAGTCCGAAATCGTTTACTTAAAAAGAGTCTTTTAACTTAATTCTCCATTATTATATTTTTTATTTCTTATGCTGTTACGTTTGCAGTTTTTAAATGTCGTTTTAATATTATTATTTTATCATTATTAGTAAGTAGAATAATGATAAAAGCAGAAAAATTGTAATTAACTTTAACTTTGGAATCGTAACAATTGAAACTTGAAACACTCAAATTCGAATATCAGATCTTCATAAAAATCGAAATTGACATAGAAACGTAATTTGGCGAAATCATTGTGGTGAATCTTGGTACTTGACTTTTAGTCTTTTAAATGTATAAGCCACATGTGGTAAAGCGCTTTTGAGGGTGGTTTAGCCACGGATAGAGGGGTATGCTTTGGTCACCTGAACAGGACACTTCGATAGGAAGGAGGGTGCACAGGGTGGGTAGTAAAGTTGGTCACAGTCTAGCGAGTCGAGCCGGTTCTCTTTTACGAGGCACGGGGTTAAATGATCTGTCACTTTCTCTACCCCTCGAATCTCTTGCTCTATGCGAGGCAGCCTACCACTATTACAAAAATGTCATAAAATATTATGGTTCTCAGTGGTTGACAACGATCTGACGACAGTGCACACTCGCAGGCAAACACATGTATGAGCATCCCTTTTCTTCTCATGCCGTTCCTCTCGGTCGATGCTTATTCGATGCGAATCATGAGAAACATTCAAGGAGCGAGGGAATTTACGGTGGAAACGCGGGCCAGGACGCTTCATTTTCATTCCCGCGAAGCACTGCGCGAGCCAACTTCGCGTATCCAAAGAGTCTTAAAATCTTTACGACCTTTGCCTTCTCTCTTCCGCGGGGGCAACGATCTTCACGGCATCTCGAGCAGTCTCCGGGTGTGTTTATGGTTTCTTCGTCTCGCTTTCGTCGCCTCGTCTGCGTCACTCTCTCTTTCTTGTTCTGCATCGTATGTCGTTCGCGCATCGATAGACGACGTTGTTCCTGTAGTGGGAGTAATAGGTGCACAACTGCTTCGTCTCGATACCCGTGAAACTTGTCATCATTTTCGTTACTGAAAGTCCAGTGACATGCAATAACGCTCAATTGTGGTTTCTTTCTTGGAATTCGTTGCAATTTATATTGACCGATTGATTATATTTAAACTTTGTGGCAAACCGACCAAGAGGTGCGGATTTCATAGATGTAGACAGATAGAAAGTAACGGAGAATGCACCTATTTTTCGTAAGATGTATCTCATGTATGCATATGACAACATACACTAGCGGAACACATTTGATCAATACAGAAAGACGTTTGCTTTATGTGTACGAAGGAGGGGAGCGTTTATTTTAACGAGATGTGCTTTTACGGTTGCGGGTATTATGACATTGTAAATCACTAACGCATGAGTGAAGGAGGTGTGGTGTGTCTTCCTTTCTAACGCCATCTTCCTCCTAACGCACGTTGCCTAAGCGGTCAATGGAATTACGATTACATATATTCATCCTTTCTTTTTTTTCACGAATTGAGAGCACGCTCTTTACACTCCCCTTCCCCCTCCCTCATGTATTTGCGCCATGGTGGCTGACGAGCAAGAATTTTATGCGAACGCTTGACAGGATAGAATTTTACTGCTTCCGAAATGTCGTGTCTCGTAAAAGCCGCTGCGTTCACGACCGTTCCTTCGACTCTTTCCGCTGGAACTTATTGCGATTCCGCGTTTACTATTTTTATAGGCGACGGAGGAATTGTTGCAAAGACTTCAGTTATATTTATTGAAATAGTGTGGCGAAGCGAAGATAGTATCTATCAATAGATCGGAAATCTATAACGATTATCGTATGTACTGTTTGACACATGTTTTTTAGTTCTTGTTTTATGCAAAATAATTATTCCTTTAAATTTTAAACATTTTGAATTACGTCTCTCGTGTATTTTAAATATGCATATGTATGTGTGCGTGTGTGCGCGCGGCTGTCTATGGTCAGGGTGCGTTTGTGTTCACGTGGTAATAACGCGCTCGTCGTCGTCGAAACGAACCCTCAGTCGTATCACGATGGCGACGCTTGGTTTCGATTAACACAAACGGTGACACAACAGTATCATTGCTACAAAGCTCCCGTATCAACCCCTGTATTCTATGTCTCGTGTCCAACGTTACGCTGGACCGCGATCCACATGTGAGGGAGGCATGTTTGACTGTGCAATACGAGCTCCTCGTTTGTGACAAGCTCGAAATACGCAGATTCTGCCGACTAATATGTCAGCGTGTTAAAAACGGTCGTTACTGCTCTACCTTCTGCTGAACACCTTTGTCATTGGTACGCAAGACCGACTATTAGAGAAGCTAAACGTAATAATCTCTTGGAAATACGTTTAAATTACTTATACAAGGAGGAAACTTATTGTTAGATTGAATGTTAACATCCGTCTCCCCTTTTCTCTTTTTTTTACTCCTTGCGCGTTATATTTTCCTTTGAGTCATGTAACTTGGAAGTAATTTATGTTGAAATTGTTCAAGCGCGAGAATAGTAGGATTTACGACGGCCCGGAGGTCTTACGATCCTTTTATATGAGTCGGACGCACGATTTACATTCGATAGCAGCAAGAAGTAATAATGACTTAGGGGATTAAAGTTTGCTGGCGGCACGATTCACCACGTAGAATCGAACTTTCAGATTTTTCGGGTTAACGTTCATACTGATCCCGCGGTCTCGGAAACAGTTTTACGAGCGGCACGTTTCATAGTTAGTTTTTTACGACGTACACTCTGACCCCAAGAAATTTTTCGTGGCACGGGTTGAGGAACACGACGTTTTACGAGGATCTAACAAAGTCGGCGGCGCTCTGCCTTCGTTAAGGACGAAACTGACGCGGCACCAATTTAACGAGCGCTTTCGTGTGATCAAAGAGTCCACTGCTATAAAACCCGTATAGTCGTCTTTGTTGGTTGGACAGATCGAAGCGCCTGCTAATTACTATTTTTTTATGATCTAACGCTAATTGCGGCGATAAGCCGCAGCATAACAGGTGACACGATACTTATCGCACTTGTTGTGATTTTCCATGTTAAAATTGAATTTTTAATGCTATGAATTATCGCTGCTGCGATGAATTATTTATCAAGCTGATCAAGATATTCGTAGCTATTCCTACGCACAAGGTGCTTGCTTTATAGCTTTATCATACAAACACTATTAACAGGCAATAAGTTTGCGATTAGTTCGAGGTGAATAATGGCTGTCCACACGTAGAAGTGAATGTCTCGGTACATCGCTGAAGGATAAAGAGAGTATGATTCGCGATTAAAACATTGACGCAGTATTGAACGGATTATATAGCGCTATATCAGTTTTCACACGACCTTTTAACGTGATTAATGAAACTAATGAAACCACCCTTTGTCCCAATCTTAGTTCTTACCATCGTCATGTCACCGATGCGTAAGTTACGACTTGCTGGCGACGATATAACCTACTGTGCACAAAAATTCAATTTTTCACCCCCCCCCCCTTTGTTTAACGTTGGATATATACGATAATACTACGAAGACTTTTTCTTCCTCTCGATTCTGTTTCGTTACTTCTTTGTTGTCACAAATCCTTATTCTGAGAAAAAGAAAAATCTTCGGGTAGCTCTTACGTTTACGGTTACGATGTCTTTTTCAAACGCACCCGACTATGTTCTTCCATAGAACAGATTGATTTAGTCTAGCGTAACTGTCTATAATAAGTAGTACTTTTAATGCGTCCCAATTTGTTACAGTATGCAGTGCCCAACAGCCGGACAAGTGTGACGGAGCAGAAGGGTGTAAAAATGGTATGAGAAATATTTTTAATTTTTCGCAATAGACTTAAAATTAAAATTATTTAGACACTAACATCCTGTCTTGACTCTTACTCCTTTATTACTTCGTATTTGTGTTTTCACATTAGAGCCTTGAATTTTATTTGTACAATAATAGTTTTTATGGTACTTAACATAACGGTATGGTGCGATAAACTTAAATTGCTTTTACAACAGTGGTTCGTAGAATTTTCATATTGTTATAGTATTCGGCGCAATTACTTGTCCGATTCTTTTTAAGTGTATTAAAATACCTATTACTGGATTTCACTTCGTCCGTTGTATCTTATAACATAATAAGTGTAATTCTAAACACTTTCGTTAATATCGCGTACGCTCTTTCCGCAACTATCTCGTATCTGATTGAAAGTATACATGGGTTTTAACTGCAAAGTGACGAATTTGAATTATCATTATGATGTGTATATAAATTGCACTTGAAAAATTACAATACTATTCTGTGATGTTACTTATCGTATATGTTGAATATATCATAAAAGCATTTTTTATTATCTTATCACATTTTTGTTATACTTTTGTATATAATATCCGTGTATGAGAAATTACATATTATATTTCTAGTCTAATTATATTCCTCAGTAATCGAATTTTCTAATTAAATTCCCAGGAGAATTCGATCTATGTGGCAGTTATCTGGATAGACTTAATTTTTTATAGAAGATAGTAAAAAATAAATATATTACACGCACATTCCTTATTCATTTATGATAATAACGTGTCTTTAAAGCGCAGATAGTGCTCTGATAAGACTATATTTTTGTAACTTACGTTCTTTTTACTGCGTCTTAAGAATATTTTTATTGCATGTTTCAAGGTAACATTTTTCCATCATAGAAGTGCGCGCTTTGTCGGCTTTAAAAATTATGTATTTGTTTATCTTATTAATTTTTCAAGGATATCAGCGAATAATGACGTTTAAACCAGTTTGGATGTGGAACATGCATTTGTGGGGCAATACATATACATTCGCCTTTCGATTTACGCGGAGTTTTCGTTCCATGTAGTTTGTTTTGCATGGTTGAGATTCACGTAAATACGTCTGCCAGAGTACAAAAAAAATACGCAAGAGAAAAGTCCATATATGTTGTAAAAATATTTATCTCGCACAAAATTATTTTATTTGCACAAAAGCAATAATAATAGAAGCAGAGAAGTAAATTTTTTATCACTTGTGCGGATAAGCTTAAAGTGCTCTCCGTAAATTAACTAGAAAAAGGTCAGAATGATGCAATAAATACAATCGAGCAAGAGCTTTAGGCTTATTGATATATAAATAATAATTTCAACAAATATAGAAAGATATATTTTCAAACTGCGTAAAATGAGATCGCGTAGAACTGAGAAGATACGAGACGGAGCCGAAGATACTTTAAATATCAACTACAATATAAAATTATTCACAATTGGAGGCATAAATGACTACGACGTGACAGGGTGTTAGTGTCTAAATATTTTATTCTAAATTTATTGCGAAAAAATATCACCTCGGCCAGGGTTTGAACCTGGAACGTAATAATGGGGATTTTAAGACTGTCGGCGCGTAGTTTTCGGTTTCGAATACTATTACGATAGGTGGTACTCGGGAATCAACATTAGACTGTTTATTGCGATGAATATTGCCATGTGCCTCGGTGGTCAATTTGGTTGAAACGCCCGCCTAGCGAGAGAAAGGTTCAAACCCTGGCCGAGGTGATATTTTTTCGCAATAAATTTAGAATAAAATATTTAGACACTAACACCCTGTCACGGCTCGTAGTCATTTATTCCTCCAATTGTGTATAACACATTTGAGCCATACCAATTTTATTAATTTGATAAAATTTTTCCTGCCAAATAAACTTACGCGAATAGATTGTTTCTTCGTGCAAGAGGGACCCATATAATCAGAGAGTTAGGCAGACATCCGTAACAGTCATCATCGTTGCGCAACATAAGGACTCTGTCTTCACTAGAGAGACGCATATCCAAATATTATTGATCTTATTTCATCGGTCTCGTATCGTAACTATACATTTCTCCGTTTCCCTTCCGCGAAAGGATTCGGTCGGGTAAGAAATGAATATACATAAACGTATCATAACGAAACATGCGTAACAGTCATTCATCCTGTCGCATCTGTTTTATCGCGGCGTTCATGGAACCGAAATGATATCGTTTGTAACTCCCCTCATATTACGTAATCGATCCTGTCGCCGATAACACCAGCGTAGATTACTGAGAATCGCGTAGCAACGAGAGTGGATTTTAAACCTGCGATAATGCGTCTCCTGCCGTTGATATATGAGAACCATCCTTATCAAAAAGTATATGTATAATAAGAGGGAGAGAGAGAAGAGAGTATACATCGTACACATATATAAAAGTTTATAAAATATATTTATGTGTATTTGCAAATGCATTTTCTATTTTTGTAAGTGGTAAAGTCTCGCCAATGTCAGTGAGTTTTTGTCAAGGTTGGGAACGTTACCTTAAAAAACTAACGCGTTACCGTTACCGTTACTTTTTGTAAAAAGTAACTCGTTACCGTTACTCGTTACTGATTTTAAAAAGTAACGCGTTACCGTTACTTAGAAAGTAACGATTCGTTACCTTTTTCGTTACTTTGTTGAAATGCTAAAGTAAGATGTTAATTGTAAAATTACATTATTATTATTTAATAATCAATATTAAAACTTAAAACTTTAAACTAGTTTCTATATAGCAAGTCATCGAGCATACAGGAGCTCGATTCTTGAATTTGTACGAAGGAGAAACATATGCGAAAATTCTGCTCTTACAGAAAAGTAGCAAGTTGATTGGATATACGCGTGGCTTTTGACCAATCGACTTTCAACTTTTCTGTCAGAGCAGAATTTTCGTATACGTTTCTTCTTCGAATGAATTCAAGAATCGGGCCCCAGAATCAAGACATCGATAAATGTTTACAGCGCATTCTCATGTGACATTGACTTCCAGCGCCCAATATCGGAATATTTTTGTCCAATCAAGAATAGTGCGCGCGACCAGCTCACGATCTATTGAACAGATATAAAAGATAATAGGGAATTAAAGTAACGATAAAAGTAACGGCTGAATTCGTTACCGTTACTGTAAAAATGTAACGACGTTACCGTTACCGTTACAGACATAAAAAAGTAACGATCGTTACCGAAAAAAAGTAACGAAAATGGTAACGGCGTTACAAGTAACGCGTTACTTCCCAACTCTGGTTTTTGTGAATATAAACTTACTAATACGATTCCAAATTCGAAATGTCAGAAATGTGAAATCAATATCTAGTTCTATTTCGTTGTAGATATGTTTTCGTAGCATGTTTCCAAAATAACATCCATAAAATTTTCTTAAATAAATATATTGTATGCATATTATCATGTTTATTAAAAGGCTTAGTCTTCAAGCTATCGCGGTGTCCTCCTTTTCACGTATTATAGCGCATCCCATACAAAATGGCGTCGCCTGGCGAAAGTTCGCAGTGAACAGTATGATATTAGAGAATGGAAACCGGAAGATTTTGGGTAGCAGGTTTCTCCTCGTAACTTTTTCGCTTCGTATGCAATGAAGCGAGGAAGAAACAAAAGGAAAATTATAATTCTCGAGTTGTTGTATTACGTAGCCATCAAGTTCTACTATGTTAATGGAAACATGTGGAGATCAGAACATTGAACTATAATAATTGCAAAGAGCATTAGTTAGTTGAAAGAGAGAGAGAGAGAGAGGGGGGGGACTTTCACAATTAGAGTAATGTTTGGTACCTAGGCATTTAATCTTAAATCTTAAATAGATATACACAGGAAGCAAATACCTAAATGTGCTTTCATTATATCTGTCCGTGATATTAATATCTAAACACTTTTAATTTGAATTTTATTTGGGGGCGCAAAATCAGGTTTGCCCTCACAGAAAAAAAGGGTCACAATCACAACTTATATGTATATTCAAATTAACGTTTCGTATTTGAGCATACAAGTTCCTTATTTAGCACAACAATTCTGCAATCTTCCCAGAAGTACTTAATAATCTTAAATTTTGTTTGACAGTCATTGACGGCAGCATTTATAATTAGTTAAATCAAGAAACATTTGTTTAATTTAACGCTTTTGTTTCAATGTAGTTATGACACTGATAGTGAGAATAAAAAGACACTATCACTTGAAAACACTGTTCCTCAAGTGACATTGTACGAAAGTTTGGATATATGTTTAATTTTAATTCTTTTTAATAGTACAATGTTATGGCTAAATGCGCCAAAACGTGTGCGCGCGCGCGCGAGCTCGGAAGGCACGTTGCTAAACCCCTTCTCCATATCGACGGGTTCCTCGTCCTTTTCCCCGGAACCCTTCCCCGTCTCAGCTCCTCCCATCGCTGTCTATTCTTCCTCTCTCGCTCTCGTCATGTGCACACGCGCGCACAGCAGCACGTGGTTGGCCGGGTACACCTGGGCGCGTAAAAGGAGGGAACCAACGCCAAGCGTCTCGGCGGCGCGGCACCTGCATCGCGCTGTTGTCTATTCCGTTGGGTCGTACGAATCGGTTTCTCGGAGGTAGAGGGAGAAAAAGGGAGCTATCGACATTAGCTGGGAGTGGGGCAGTGATGGTGTTCAAGAGCGAACGGGGGTGAGGGCATGAAAGGCAAGGGGCCATTTCCTTATTTTAAAAACGATCCGGGAGTTCCTAGTAGGCGGAGCCGCAACGACTAGATGCGTCACTATTGGTTGTCGCAATGTCTAATATATCATAACGTAACTATCGAAGAACTGTTGTCTGCAATTCTGTTGGCTTTAGACTCCATTTATATTTAATCTTAACCCTCTCCACAAATTCCCTTAGTTCAAATATCCGTGGATGCATTTATTCACGTATGTATATCTGCTGATCGAAGTATCTTCTTCTCACGTTTGATTTGTGTTGGATTTCAGGTGACCTACGCAGTTTACTACAATATACTTGGAAGGAGATGCAAAATTCTCACACGGTCTGGTATATTCCTACAAAGGTATGGCAGATCTTCTCCATCCTCGTCAAATATGTCTACGACTTAAACGCGGGAATTAAATATGCTGACCATTTGGAATCTACTAAAATTGGCATCTTCCGAGGTGAGACATTTTTTAATATTTCCATCAAGATAAAAGATATTTTTCGAAAAAAAGCAATATCAAACGCACCTGTCAAAATTTTCTTTTTTAGATTTTTAACTCAATGACTTAGAAATATTACATACGATTTGAATATTAAAAATTTTGTTTTTTTTATACAAAAGTAAATAATGAAGAATTCCAGCAAATAATGATATTATTTCAATTTAAATGAATAGCTTTTCTTACTTATTATTTTATTTTATAGAAATAAGTATAAAGTTACATAATAAATTCAATATTGTAGAAATATTAACTTGAATTTTCTTTCTCGTAGCTACGATAATGCGTCACTTGAAAATTGCTCGTCAGAATATCGCGCAGAATATAATTTTATCATTTGTAATTATTTATTTCATATATTTTTCGTTTAAATTTAAATATTTATTTCCACCTTGAATTATATATAATCGAACTTAAAAATTTTAAAACTTAGCATCGTTATTCTAATTATTGTAAAATAATTAGATTTAATTACTTTTGGATGATATTAATTTTGACTTCCACATGACTGGAGTAATAAAGAAAATTAATTAAACTTAAGTCAGAAGATCAGCTATTTTTAACTTAAATTCATTAACTAAAAATTTGGCACAAACCTAACTGGAACCAGCGCAGCGACTAGAAGATATATTAAATGTTTGCGGACGTTGCAATAATAAATCGAAATTGGCATATAAATATTAAAAACATAAATACTAAAATTTTGACAATTTTGTTATATTTAAAAGATTGCGGAGCAACTTTTCTTTAATCAAGAAATTGTATTGTTTTATAATTTCTATTTCACATATAGCTTTACTGAACATGTAGCTATACGAAACAGAAAGATTTGCAGAAGATACATTAGGATAAATATAATTTATGCGCATTTCTAAAATACTACTTGCAGCTAAACTTGACTATAAATCATACGTGTTTATTTTCTTCTCTCGAGAGTCTTGCCAACTTCGATACGATTAAAACTCCTCGTCCGTATGTACTTGATATCCGTGGGAAGATATAAGTTGTCAGAAATTGATCATATTGATACTAGCCTTGCTAATTATTACAAAATGCTTGATTGCAAAATTATTTAATTTTTCGTCGCTACACATGAAGATAATTGTGAGAAAGTTACAAGGGAAAGATACAAGGAAAGAAATATCTTTTCTTGTCCCTCGGAAGAAACATTTTTGATCTCGTCATGGAAGATGTTACCTTGTTATATCACGAAGATCACGCAAACACGTGAGAACCTGTTTGATGTGGCGGCTGTTTGAAGTTCACAGCACGCAAGAGTTCTACACACCAACATCTTTAATTCCACTGTATTCTCGCAGACTGAAAAAGTTGCAAAGTGGCAAAGTGGGCCGATAATGTGTGGATATTGAAGATTTTCTACACCTGAAGATTTTTTCTTGTATCGGAACAACAACGTTGCTTGAAAATAATTGATGATTTTGTTATAACTTAACACTCAGAATAAGAAATAGTGTTATGCAAAACAGGTGAGGATTACGTGCAGCTGAATAATAAATAAATGGATTAGCTCGCTCCACTCATTTAACTTCCATTATCTGCTTCGTTGATAAAATGTTTTACTAAACGATTGCGTCAACGAATTAAAAATATTTAGCATGTGAAACTTGAATGGGGAGTTGCTAATAATATATTTTACATACGACTATATTAGAACTGGGCTGACGTACAGAAGTAACATATTACCGTTGCCACTTAAAATACTCCGCAGTAAATATGCAAACCATCGTGCCAAGCAGGAATCGTTACCGGATATTTCTGCAATTATAATGTAGCCATCATTACATACTCGTCTCTCCAACGAGAGCTTAATTTTACTATTGGATAACAGCCAGCGTAAACGAAAATGTCCTTTGCCACTATACTGGTACTTTCAGTACATCCAAGGTCGATATTCTTTTTCGTTTAATTTTCGTGTTTTAAAAAGGATGTGCTATGCGTTAGAATATTGAATATGTTATTAAAAAGGATGTGTTATGCGTAAGAATGTGCGTTGCGTATAAATGAGTAAAATCTAACCATCTCATTTGTTAACGATGTTCGTTAAACCACTTGAATATCCTGATATACGAATTTTTAAGAGATTCACGCTTGTTAAGGAAAAAAGATACAGATTAATTGGTAATTAAAGTATGCGCTGCAGATCCGGTTGTCTTACCCCAAGAGTGAGAAGCGGCCCAAGGCGTCAAAGAAAGGTACGATGCTTTTTGCTAACTATGACCGTGGATAATCGATGCTCGGACAAAACCTTCTCTCTTTCGTTGTAAATCGCCTCGGTTTCGGATCACTGATCATTCGCCCAGAACCGTTGCGAGATACTTTATTTCACGATCGACGAACGATTTGCGGCAGTGTTAAATTTATAACGTTACTATTGCACCGTGTCGTACTCAACAGTAAAGTTGTTGACGATTGGTATCATCGCCGCAGATCTTGCAATCAAACACGTGATGCGCGTATCTAACAAGCCTCATGACACAGTCTCGTATAAATATCACTTCGTACGACGTATTTTCGTGTGAGGCTAAAGCCATTAGTTTTAATCTATGTGTTTATGCGATAGTTACTTTATTTTAGTCAAATAAGTTTATTGAAAATCTAATTCTAAAAATTAAACTTTGAAATAATTTTTTTATGCACTTTTATGTCGTGAAGTTAGCGCGCTATTTCTCAATCACATATTTTTCTATGAATTCGGATTCATCCTTTCTTAAAGGATTCGTCCTTTTTAAAAAAAATATTTATAATCGTTGCTTGTAGCTTTAATAATTTCGTTAAATTATAACGCTAATACTGATCCTTATCGTTTCGGAATCAACATCGCAAAGAATCAGTGCAATTCCGATCTTGTTTGCCTGGTTGGATAACTATATTTAAGTCGACGCGGAAAGCGACATTCCAACGACGATGGTATGAGCAAGTGGACGATTAACGGCTTCACATCTCACTAAGCTCATGGTGTTACACACATACTAACAGGTCATATAAAACACATGAATTTATACGAGTGTCAAATGCTGTGTGACAAAATCAATATGGAAATAATAACATATTAATATTAGCGTATAGTATAAATAATGCATATCTGTCTACAATGAGCGCTGAGAGTCGTCATTTAAAGTATATAAAGTATAAAAGAAATTACCAAGAGATTATAATGATTCAAGATATACAGTTTAGCTTAATGTATAATTTCGGAACGTTCCAAGAGTGAGTTGTTTATACAGATTTTATGGGAATATATCTGATAAATGGGGATATTCAAATTAATTATATATTGCCTTCCTGAAAAAAGATACGCATCTTTCGTTGACTAATTTGACGTATAACCAACATGCACGCGTGCCTACAAGTCTAAACGCATCGGAATGACACTCGGTTAAATAGCGGATGTCCACACCTCTGCGCACGTGTCAGAGATTAATGACGCTCCTCGAGAAGTAAGGATGCTTTGCCATAAGAGTTACCGCGCAGAGGTAGCAGCACCAGTCTAGTGTAAACAATAAGTCAGCGATACTAATGTGCGTATGATGAACCTTAATTACTTCCTACATATCAATGTAGTTGACACGAGTGTGGAATAAGCACATTACGATGCTATCTAATTGGATTACTGCGCGCATTAGGAATCATTTTTCGCGGTTTCATTAAAGAACTATTATCAACTTTTATAAATTTAATTTGTATTTCTGATGGAATTGATTTAAAATCGTTTTAATTCAACGTAGTTAATATTTGACAATAATTTTATGAGGTCAATCTTTTGCAGTCCTGTGCCAAGCTAAATTTAATATGATACGTGCATAATATTTTGCACCTTTGAATTAATACGCTGATTGATCGACAAATTGTGTTTTTGAGATTTCTATAAATTCCTTTAATTAATAAAAATGTTTTTATTTATATTCGATACTCCAATTAAATACGATTGAAAACGGAATACTGCATGGATCACCAAAATAAAAAAAAACTTTTGCAACGTGTAAATACGAAATCGGCATTCCTTAATGCTTTCAAGTTTCAGATTGCGCGATGATTAATAGCACGTTCCCCCGTCCAACATAGCCTTGCCCAGTTACAGTGTAGCAAAAGTGCGCTTATCCATAATTTAATGCGTACGATAATTACATGCCAACACTATCAGGAAAGAAGATGAACTTGCTATGTCGTATCCGCGCATAATTAAAATATGCTCGTTTCTAAGTCGCTGAAAAAAAGCAAATTGAACGTACGTTGTTAGAATGAAGTTTGATTGACGATTCGTTTTCTGTACGAATTTTAATAAAGAATATTGGACGTTCAAAATCTCACGTTTAATGTGCAATTAATATAATTGCATAAGTGCTGAGTATATTGTACGAAGATAATAAATAATTCTAGATCTGTAAAGGTAATTATCGGTCCGTTATTGCGGTCGCGCATGGCTACGTCGCGTAAAAGGATGATAACACGATCGCGATACCGCTGATAGAAAAGTATACACGCATCCGTTGCGCGTGTGTTCGTGCATGCGAGCGAGTAATGATCGTCGTTGCGACGTAAAAATATATTTTCATACATCCCCAGACGGATGGTTTTGGCAAGCGCTAGGTGAATACTTAGCTTACGATTGGTCCAACTTGACGTGATATAACCGAGTGGTGCACAACGCGCACCAACGAGATGCGAAAATACTTCTCCTGTTGATGCTGCTATTTGCTGCGTCGGTTGCAGCGCCACTAATATTTCCGTTACTTCTGCCGTCGCGTATTTTCCATAGATATTATATATATAGATATTATATCCTATATAAAAAAAGGCGCGTTAAGTCGAAAAAGAGATGTGGACCGAGAAGTGTGCGTTCGGAGTCGAAATCTATCATTTCGTATTGTTGTATCTTTTCCGCGATGCCGATTGGCCGTCTCGAAAGCTGTTGCGAGTTTCGCGGGGCGAAGTGTGTTGCGCGTTCGCGTAATGGTGCTGTAGTCGCGAAGCGCGCTTGTATTGTCTGGTATATGTAAAAACAACGCTTCTCCAATTTTTCGCATTTTCCAAACCTAAAACTGAAAACAGGGGATAGTTACTGATTTGCTGATAGTATACCACTGAAAATCGCAGTGATATACTTATAACTGTAAATCAGTGACTATTTACTGTTTTCAGTAATAATCCACTGATTGGCTTAAAGAGTTGAGAATACAATATCGCGGGTAATATCATTACGAATCGCTGGTATATCACGAGACTTCACTGTTAGAAGTAGATCTATCACACATGTGTGAATATTAACACGTCACGCACTTGAAATGCGTGAATATTAATGCGTCACACATATTTAATGCATAATTTTTCAAATGTCATGCATTATCC
>NW_011967231.1:1714736-1752900 GCF_000949405.1 Vollenhovia emeryi | reverse complement strand
CACACCTAAATAAGTTATACACCTCCATTTGTGTGAAAAGTCACACACGCCAATAAAATCAAACATCCATTCGTGCATGAAAAAGTCACACACTTACAGACGTCTTGAAACGGCGGACACACATCACATGCGATAAAGTGTGTAATATTCACACACTGCTTCTAACAGTGATTACTGCGTATTATACGTTGAATCTTGTCCACTTATGACGTGCTAGAATCATTAGAGGGATTTGACCTTGTGCAAGTGCATTTTAGTGATCATGCACTGGATATCATACATATCGTTAAGTGTACGCGCGTGTATCGCATATATTAACGCATAGGTATAGATACATCACGGCTAGGAACGAAGTGAAAAGAACTTCTATATTTGGAGCTCAAATAAATGTTTATTGAAATTATATACCAAACGTTTAATAATTTTGCAAATTCCAAAAATTGCAGAAATATGCTTAGCAAACAAAGCGAGATCGCGGTGAACGTAGAGCTATATCAGAAGTACATAATCTTACTCGATTGGACGAAAAATTAGAAAGGTACTTTTCGTGGATAGCAAGCAGGTGAAAGAATCAAGCAACGTGGTGTGGTACGACCTCATTCAGATCCGGTATTTGCCTGAACATGCGTACAGTGGTTTATTTAAAACTACCAGTTTTTATTACCAGTTTGACACTATCAGTTCCGTTAAGCGCTTTATAACGAACCAAATACTCTTGGTATAAGAAATTCACATCGGCCTTGGAGAAAATGGGTGGCATTAAAGCGAACTTGCATATGGAAAAGCAAAAGAATAAAATGTTTACACCAAACCCGAATTATGTATGAACTGAACTTTCATGTGCATAAAATACAGATAAACGGAAAGGATGTTACTGAGGCTGCACTGATCGTGGAGATAATGCAAACCATTTGGATAATAAAGATTATTAGTTTCGACATACTTTACAATAGGATTGTGGTTAAATTACTGAATCGATGTTACAAGCAAAAGATCCTGCATTTTGAATTAATTGAGAAAAAGCGGAGCGTCTCCTCTTTTTGTCAAGTCGTATATATTTCTTAACCATGTAATACACGAAAAACACTCAGCCTTGCACAAATGGTGGTACTGGTATCTCGCATACAATACATGGCACCCAGATACATAAATATATATGCACTCCGAGATCATTTGCACACGATACACGCGTTCCGTCCTGTGAAACGTTAATAACGCGTGGACAAATCTCGCGAAAAAATCATTTCGAAATGAGCGTGACGATTGCTATTGACTCGGAATAGCTGACATATTGATGATAATATTCCCTATCTTAGGATCACTTGCATTGCAACCGTTTAAAAGCCGGCGAGTTTCATTCCCGAGTGAATTGTGCACGCCTTTTTGCGCACGCGAGAAAAGAAAACGAGTATCGGCAGAAAATGTCATGTCACGCGAAATAATACACCGCCGGGCAATGACGGCAATATCAGTCAATTAACTTGGGTAATTAGACTTTCGCGGTTCACTGTCGTTTTTTCGCAACTAATCGCCGACATCATTTATCAAATTTCATGGTGGGAGAATAAAATAACAAGTTAAACAATGTACGTCACTATATTAGTTGCACATATTCATGAAAAAGTTATTTTTTATTGTGTTAATATGATCATCGCACCGTGCGTCAAACAGAGTTTAACACGTTTTTTAATTTGTGAAGAATTCTGCAAAGATTGAATAATATTTTACAAATGTTTGTTCCTCCTTTATTACATACTGCTTGCAATTTCTTTTTAATGCAATTTTTTACAATGGAAAAGATTAATATTATATTTGATATACATCGCTTCAACCTCAACGGTCTTTTATTGCACGAACAAAAAGAACGATCCTATCGCTATTTTTATTTTGACGTCACATTCGATCCGCAAAAGATATACCGTGCACGATTAATGTCTGGCGGTACTCTAATCGGTATCTCTAATATCTTCCTGGAATGTGCATAGTCACGTGAGATTGCTTGTTCCAAGTTCAAGCAATCATTATTGTCGGCGTTAAAGAATTTCTATCATAAAGTCATTATCTATTGATGCATATGGATGAGTAACAAGCCAATATAATTAATTACGTTGTAAAATATAGTTTTATAATTAAATTATTTATTTAGTTGTGCAATCCGACTCGATGCGCGTGTCGTTTTATTTTTATCTTGTTACATATGCAAAATACTTCGCTGGTAATTGTTATCTGTTAGAAAATGTTACAATTAGCATTAAAGACAAATACTCGCTAAAGAGCCGTTATAAAAAAAATGTCTAGGAACTTGTGGGGTTATTTTTACGTACTCTGCATGTTTACAAGAGATTGTCAGCCTTTACCGGGACACTCTGTACACGATAGAAACGCGTTCTTTTGTTTCTTTTACTTAGTAACCAAGCAGTGTGTGAATATTACACACTTTATCGCATGTGATGTGTGTCCGCCGTTTCAAGACGTCTGTAAGTGTGTGACTTTTTCATGCACGAATGGATGTTTGATTTTATTGGCGTGTGTGACTTTTCACACAAATGGAGGTGTATAACTTATTTAGGTGTGTAATTTTCAAGGTGTCAATAAATGTGTAAAAAAGATTGCACTATGTACCAGATTTTGAAGTATCTCTGGTCCCGTCGTGAGAAACGACAGCGTTATCCGGAACCGTCGTTAGGAACGACACCTTATTTGTATCGAGGATTCTTCTAGTCAAGGAATCGTCCCGCGACAGGTTACCCCACTGGAATACTCCACCTAGCTTCCACGCGGGCCTCCTTTTATACCCTACGAGACTGAATTTTGCTTCCGAGTTTTTGGCCGCCACCATGCGCGGCCTAGCGGCGGTCGGCGAACTACTCAGAAGCTGGCGCTCGCGTATAGAAATATTACACATGTGTGAATATTACGATGTTTGACTATTTCAAACAGTATTAGATGTTTGATAAAATCCACACATTGAAGTGTGTGATTTCCACACATTCTCTAATGCATTTCACACGCGCATGTTAAGAGGATAATGCATGACATTTGAAAAATTATGCATTAAATATGTGTGACGCATTAATATTCACGCATTTCAAGTGCGTGACGTGTTAATATTCACACATGTGTGATAGATCTACTTCTAACAGTGCAATACTAAGAATCCTATTTAATTGTATTCTATTGATTACTAACTCATGTGCACAAAAATTTATAAATGGCATACTCGTTGTCATGCTGGCTATTATAGCGACCTATGATCAATACACCTATATACGAGTATTATGAATATTATCGACCAGTAAATATAAATGTATGTGTTTTTCAATCGGTAATCGATATCAAGATAGGTTTTTACCTTTTTGCAAAAACGTCTCTCGTTTCTTTTCCCGATATATTCAATGATGCATACATCTGCGAAACATGTCTGCAGTATCTTCAAGTCTCGCATACACATATTTCTATTGAACGCGTGAGTTTTCTTCTTGTCAGTATAGTTCGAGAGTGCAAGGTCACCGCGATGGATGTATTCGCGAACGAAGACCTTGACCATAGCTGTTAGACAGTAAAACGACACTCCCATTAAATAATAATTATTACTCTTTACATTGCAATTGCACGGAAACACTTTGAACGCACAAAGAATGACATTATGCTCACAGGCTCGACGTATTTTACGACTTTCAATGCTGTCAGAAAATAGTGTAATATTAAATTGTGCATATAAATTTACAAATGCATAAATGCAGAAATGTTTTCACAACCAAATGATATCATTTTTTAGATTTTTATAATTTTAATAATAAAATAAAATTTTTTAAATTAATTATAGACATTTATTAGATTCGATGAGTTAATTTTTGTAGTCCGTTATTTTAACTATATATGAGGTGCACTTGAAAACTAGTCGATTATATACATGTATCTTTTTGTAGGCGATTGTCATTTACGTATCTATCATTAAAAAATGTCTTATGTAACTAATTATTGGAAAAGAGCCGTCATTGTATGAACACCTAGAATTAAATGCCAGTTAATGATGATTTGTATATAAATTTTTTGCAGTCGATTATTTTAATAACTTCCTTAATGCATGACAAAGAGTTTAGTATTTTTATCAAGACCGAAATGCATTGCAACAATATGAGTGACTGTGCAAGAGTTAATGTTTATTTTTATCTAAAATTGTGTGTGCCAGCATTTTGTATTTAACTATAATAGTTAAACTAGTCACAATTTAAAAAGAGGAAAGATAGTCGAACTTCTCGACATATTGAGAATTGTGACGCATTATTCATATTATTATAGTTTTTTTTGCTACTGTTATTTATCTTTTTGAATAAATAATAGAGCATGTAACATACATATACATTAATATGTATCGTTAAATTTAATTTGTCTTTTAACCTTTAAACTTTCTTGAAACTTGAACTTAACTTGATGGATTTGAAAAGAACTTCAGGACGACAAAGACTTCTAAGTCGGCGAACTTTCATCAGCAAATTAATGCCGACGTTTTAATGCATCTTAGCTAATTCCTTCCGAACAGCCGCGCGTTTCTCGGTTCTCTCAGATTCTCATTCGTGATCTGTTACACGCGCAATGTGTCTTCGTTTTCTTAGTCTGTCTAACAACAAGCGAGACGCGGTCATGGACGAAATTAGACGGACAGCGGTGACTTGCTCGGCCGACTGTATTCTCGTATCTTCTTCAGTATTGCTTATAACGATTCACTTGACATGAGCGATATTTGTAGCTTTTGCATACTCTTACAAACGACTACGTATTGATCTTATGTAATATAAAAACGAAGGTAGATAGTTACACCAATGAAAATTCCATTGAGTTACAATCGTCAATCTTCTTGGTATTTAGAATTCTGCTAGAAATTCATGGAGTAGAATTAGCTAAATCACATCGGATTAACGTTAATTTTGAGTTAGAAAAAAGATTTTATTAATATACAAGATCAAAATTTTGAACATTTTTATTGTGATAAACGGAAATACAAGGACATATATTTAAATTTTATTATATTCTTGATGCCCTTTATATAATATATCATTGAACTTGTTTTATTATATTATGAAATATAAAATATAACATCCCATTAATACAAATCAAGTTGACCATGAAATGTCCTCAACGCCTCCATCTATAAAATATAATAATTGTTTCCGCTGTAGGATTTCCTCTTTTGTACTGAACATGTCGATGCAAACTATTTTTCCCCTGTCCTCCAATTTTGGTAATAAGTGAAAAGATCACTTTACAAGAATCTTACTTAAAATATTTATTATAGACATTCTTACTGAATATTGAAATGTATGAATTAGGTTTGCTTTCACAGAGTATCAATAGGATAAAATTTATTTCAAAAAACATTATCTTCCATACTTTTGCAAGAAATATCTTGGAGACGCTTGCGAAATTAACTTATTTGCATTTATCTTATCCGGTTGCATATCTCAATCTTATGAAAAATTAAACGAGTTCGTGTTTGTTACTTTCATGTGCGAAATAGAGCAAAAGATTTTAGGAGAAGGAAGGGAGATGAAAAATCCAAGCAAAATAACTGAAAGTAAAAGAAACCAATATAATTTCCTAGACAGACAGGTGAAATGTGGATACACAACTAGTAGCAAACAAGAGAGAATAAAAGAGAGGGAGATGATGGAGGGAAAGGGAAGGAAGGATGAAGGAAGGGAGGGGAGGAGGGGGGGGAGAAAGAGAGAACGTTATATTACATCTATTACATCGCAGGGACAAATTTCCGTTAACTTGCTAATTCGATGTTGTGAGATGCAGATAATTGTATATAAAAAAAATATAAATTGTTGAGCTTGAGAAAATTATTGATTTTTATGGTCATATTTGTTATTTGCTAAGAAATATTGCAAGTATTTTAAATTTTCACGAGTTATCATCATCATTGGTAGGCATGCTATATAATTTGACGTAGTATATTTTCTGAGAAAAAAAAAAATCAGATCAACCGCATGAACATTGTCTCCTTGCAATTTTTATAGTTTTGAGATTATTTATGGTAAGTCTAATTCTTGATATAATCTGCTTTAGAACGATTACTGCATATGCATCCTAAAAATACACGCGATCATCGAAAGACCGTTAAAGCCAGTATCATTTCTTCCTCGCGCCGTGTTTCCAACAGGATTAAAATCGATACGGTCGTTTTCGAACGCTGGCACGTATACCGTTAATGCAGCTTCTTATTTTATCTTGCAGTCTGCAAAAATTACAGCTGCCATTTCAATGCATTTTCTGATATCTTGATAGCCTCGATAGGTTGATAGCGCAAGCTGTGTTGATTATTGCATGTCTGTGAGCGAAAAGTTTAAGAAATAAGGCAAGTCAGAGGAAGGAAAAGTTTGCCGTGTAAACAGAAACGATTCTACGTTTAAACAAATGCGAACGATCTGTTCCAGTATTCAATTTGACGTAAGATGAATGTCATTCTATTAATATTGAGAAAAATAATTTCGATAATTTATGTTAAGTCATTTAAAGTCTGACCAGTCATTATGTTATAGTCATTGAATCATTATACTGCACAATATGTGATTAATGGCTATGGCAAATTAGTTTACTACCCATTCGGTGATGGCTATTCTAGTATACACTATACACCTATAAGAAGTGGTTTATACTTGAAATTTAAAATTGACCATGGAATCATTTCACGTTTTGGCCACTCAGTGTAGCAGCACGTTTTGATTTCAAAACTTGAGTTCTTTGACGGGATCTTTCTTTCGATAATAGAAAAGTTCACACGTACCCGCGCACAGTGCGACACAGAAATGTATTTAATTGTTCCAACAAAACACTTTTGTAATGAAATTCGAGGTAAAATTACCCGTTTTATCTTTCAGGGATATTTTTTGAGAGTTAATAAATAAAAATTCCCATTGATTAACTAATCAATGTTATTCTCTTGCGTAAAAGCGCCATGGCGTACAACTAAAATTTTTACGACATTATTAATTTTATTATGAAGATATAAAACGCTTGTTACTTTTGCACTGTTTATTGCGGCTTGTCATCTCAGTGTGACAGTAGACGCATTAATACCTGCGTTGATCATTACCGGTTTGCGAAACGTGCAAGCAGCATGATTACGGATGCAAATCGCGCGGTAACGTATGTACGCATCTGCGAAATCTTCGCACAGCGATATGCAATAAAATAAGGGCGTGTAACAAAAGGTATCTGCATGCTGATTTCTCTATGTCGGTACGCTGACGTGACATGAGCAGCGGTTGGATTCGTACGGCCCTGAATTGCATATCTCTGGGTGCAAGTTTCGAGGCGTATATAAGAAAGAGAGAAGCCACGCGAATCGGCAAAGAGATCCAGGCACGGAAGCCCAGAGAGGCACGGAGAAAAAGAGAGATCTGGAAGGCCGAGAGAAGCCGGTAGGCAGAGAGAAGAAAGACGGAAGACCCGTGTTCGGGGCACGGGAGGGTGCGGGACGAAACGAATGTGAGAAGCCAAACGGAAGCAAAACAAGAGGGAAGATCGCGATTGCAGTCTCTGCACCGACGAGTTAATATGTGTAACTTAGACACGGTACTAGCGCGAGGAGGAAGTACTGTCTTTTTATTAAAGAATGACGCGGCGTGAGCCGCAAGTGTGCGGCAAGGGGAGCTGCATGAGACGATGAGAGGAGACGATGAGGCCGAGCGTCGGCTGCGGGCAATCCGGTCGAGAAAATTGGCAATGCACGTCGTGAGCTTGCATAACCGCAAGTTGGACGCAGAGAAAGACAGAGACAAAGAAAAGGGGGGGGGGGCAGAATGGGGGTATCTTGCATTTACAACGCGATGGAAGAGGAGATGGTATGGCACGTGCACTCACACTAGCGTGCGTGCGCACGCACGTCTCAAAGCGCGGTACAGTGGGTGCGATAGATGCGAGGTGTGATTCGGTTTTCCTTGACATTAGCGACTACAATGTGCGTAACGTTCGAACGGCATGTATGAGCGCACTGCGCTTATCTTATCTCGAATGCAAGCGACCGTTCGTCCGCCGACGCGACGGACGTGTTGGTGCGCGCGAGCCGTGTATGTATACGAATTACGCGAGGTCATTCGGTTATATCCAGTGGAATGTTCGACGTACTTTCGCAATATGCAATGCACACGACGCGAATTCTCTCCTCGCTTAGTTTCCGTTGAATAAAAATTGAAGCTCGCTTAACGCGCGCCGCGCGCGAAAACTATCCGTCGTAATTTCAAACTGGAACCAGGTTTAGAGAGCGGCGGAAGATTGCGCATGTACAAAGTGCAAGGACGATACTATGTGCGACGTGTAAAGCTTTTTTTAGACAGCACTCTCAGCGCTGTAACGTATTTATATATGCAAGGCCATTGCGCGTTTCCTCTTAATAGTATCTCTCTGCAAATACAAAATTTATTTTCATCTCGTTTCTTTTTCAAAGGGTGCAGACTTCTGCAAAAGTCTGATGTGATATCGTTGTACGTTTCGACTTTAATATGACGTCTCTTTGTAATTAACTTCCAAATATAATTTTTATTTAATTTACATGCATTAAAAATTTATATGTGTGCAAAACTCATGCGATATACATACTGTACGTATCAATGCTTGCGCAGTAATAGTAAGATACGAATGTTCATTACGCTGCGCATAATACACACGTGCACGCAACGTGAATCTCACGAGTTCATCGAGTAATGCGAATTAAATAATGATCTCATGCTCGTCGAAGTTACATTCACAAACTCAGAGTCGAGCTTTGAAGCATCGTGTTTCTGCGAAGATAGATAATGTTCACTTTACAACAAGCATACATCATACGCGCAATTTGCGCACGTTATATGTGCATTATCATGCACATCGTGATAAATAATTTATTGATATCAAGCGCGGACTAATTTCTATCGCAATTAATGCAATTAATGCAAGTTTTTCTTGGCGTGGAAATAAGCTGTATACACTCTTATTAAATGCACACACACTCGTATTCCTTGCTCTTTTAAATTTAATTGGTTGTTAAATTTGAATACGCGCTCTAGACATTCGATAACAATGCTTGCTTCACGGTCAATTTATTCAAATAGCAGTCGCATTGCGTGAGATTTACATGTCATTTATTTCTCATCAGAAAACTTTATTTTAGTAAAAATATTACATTTTTGCTTATAATTTATGGAAAAGTGTATATTTGCAATATCACAGTAATATCTTCTTGTATGCATAATTGGTCTATTTCTCTTACATAATTGTGACGCAAATTTTCCACTTTTTGTTAGCATACATGAGAATACTGCGAGCTTGATTTTAGTCTGAGCGTACTTAATACATATGCTTATAAAGCAGTAAACATACGCGTTGGTTATATAATATACAACGTGTTTACAGTGCCGTAACAAGTTGCGTTGCACCCTGTGTGAGCTTAGCATTTTGCGCCCCCTCTTCCGTCCCCGAGAAATACAAGTATTTTTTTAAGTTACCAGATTCTCAGAGGGTCAACAATCTCAGAAGTCTTGCTATTGCAGAAATTATGATTTTGCATCTTTATCAATTCTCACAAGAATATGCCTTTTAATTGCGACTTTAGCGACTTTTGTTCGGCGATGTTTTCCTAAAAGAAAAATTCGAAATAAAAACTCGGGTGGTCAAGAGGAAAAAAGAAGCGAGGGGAACCGGTGCCGGACTTAAAGGCTCCGAGAGCATAAAATGGTAAACGACCTTTTGCACGCGGGAGACATAACAGCAGGCAAGCCGATTTATATGCGCTCCTTAGCTCGCGCGTGCACGCATTTTACGATATGTAAAACCACTAGGGCCGGCATTGTGCGACGTCAGTGCTCCATCGTAAAACCGGCCGTTCGAATCGCCTCAACTTTGAAAGACTTTCAAATAATATTACAACTTTTGCATCACACATAGCCGTTCACTCTCAACGGACATGAGGGTTATGTGCTCAGGATGCTGACTTCTCCTCGTTTTACTCTGTCTTGCTACTTAATCCGTTCCGTTACATCTTGATGCCGTTTTTTTGTGTACGCTTCACTACGATCCGGAAAGCGCGTAACGTTAAACATTAGCAATATTATTTCGGTATATTGAAAAAATCAAGAATTGAGTTTTAAATGTACCTACCTTGAAGAAGAAGAAGCGTACACAAAAAGCGTCAAGATGCAACAGAACGAATAACATTATAGCATTTAATACACGGTTTATACCAAAAATATGCTCTCTAAAAGTCAATCAGTGCATTATCAATGAATATTGCAATGCTATACTTATAACTGTGAATCAGTGAATATTCACTGTTTTCAGTGATAATCCACTAATTGACTTTTAAAGGCATTTGGATTTATAGGCAAGACTTCGATGTGTAAAGCAAAAAGTATTTTCATAATCTATTCATTAAATAATATGAAAATTATTCCCTACGTTAAACCATTTTACTTTATAATCGTAAACTGTTCTGAAAAATTTATGTGGGAGCATTTGCGTACTCACCGCTGCGCATTTCCTTTAAGAATCTATAATTTATTACTAATTAATCCTGGCTGCTCTAGATACCAATTAATATGAATTAAGCTAGCGGCCGGAACGGTACAACTACCGAGGGTTGTATATCTTATATTCAGACGGTATATTTTCTTCGCAAATAATAGTATTTTAATAAATTGCGCACATGCGCAAGTATGCAATAGATGACTTCAGGAAGGATAACAACATCGCCATCGAGAAAACCGGTAATCTCAATGCGGGAAGAATGCATGTGTTCCGTAAGCTGTTCGCTGATTTACGCACAGTTTATCATGGCTAAATTGCAGAGGTCAAGTTAAAGAGTGAAAAAAGAAAGATCTTTAAAATGATGCGCTACTTGGAGATATTACGCTATAACGGCAGGTACAGACGATTGATAAGTACACAGAAATTTCATCTGCGCTTGCAAACGCACCATCAGTCGTGAAAGATGTCGATGAATTTGTTCTCTACATTGAGGATACGAAGAAATTGAAAGAGAAAAACAAAATTTTAAGTAATGAGTAAATTTGATTTTCTACATGTTATTTACATGACTATTCTCGCTTACTATCACACTTAAGTATGGTAAAGTGTGACAAAAGTTGTTTGAACCGCTATCGATTGATCTGCACTTGTAATCTGCACGAAGCTAAGCCTCAATTAAAATACGCAACGATATCAATAAGCAATAAAAATTAAGAGCAAATTGCGGTTCCATGAGTTTCCCAAGCTTTATATTTGGCGTCACTTCAACCCGCGACGGATGTAGATGACGTCACGTAATTCTAAAGCGACCGGAAGTTATGGCAATTAAGTAAAGCGAACACGCAGCTGCGAATCCTATTTCTGAGCACGTTTGATCCGATAATACTCTGTTACCCTAATATCTATCGCGAGGTTGAAGTTACTCCCTTATACATTGTTTTCTGCTTATACCAATTATTACTCTGTTTTCGATCTAGCCTTTCCGACTTTACACAGTGAGTTTGGACTTAATAATTGATGGCGTTTTGTAAATCCTTCTTTAATCTAATTATTTTTATTTCATTCTATAAAACACAAATGTTATAAATTGCGTAAAGCCGTTTTTCCCAAACGCCATTTTGTTGTTCACGTATCGGTGTTTACAAGCGAGAATGTGGCGCTAAAAAACATGCGATTGCGGACACCTTTCGTGGCGAAAGGATCGGGTGAAACGAGCGTGTACGCAAGGCTATGCTGTTGGATGTAATTTACGAGGCAAGCAATATTTTTACGGCTGACTTACGAGTATTCTCTATGTTGCTTGGATTCATCTTCCAGATTGCATCTGGAATAAATCATTCCTATATCGAGTAGCGTCGTGTCCGAAAGGTCGCCAACTTGCTCGCGTCTTCTCTGGTCTCACAACTCCCATGCAATATCAAAGAACGCGTTAATATCTTTAATTGATAACGTTGAACGATTGCTTCGG
This sequence comes from Vollenhovia emeryi, assembly GCF_000949405.1. Lineage (NCBI taxonomy): Eukaryota > Metazoa > Arthropoda > Insecta > Hymenoptera > Formicidae > Vollenhovia > Vollenhovia emeryi. The sequence goes on along the minus strand of NW_011967231.1, from coordinate 1,740,926 downwards.
TGAGAAATCTCTCGTAGTTAAATCTGTTGCAAATGCACTTTTGCACTTAATTGACTGTAACGAATAAAACTCAATTCCAGATGTATTTTTTTTATATTATCTTATTTATAGAAATTCTAAGCTCTAAGCTTTCCCTACTCTGATATTAATAATATAACTTATAATGTGTAAAAATACTTACCATTCGGTATTTAAATGATTGTAGTTTGGCAGCAAGTGCGCACAGAGCAAGAAAGAAAAAATAACATTCATGCTAAAGAGAAACATTATACTTTCAGTAATTAATAAACTCCGTTGCGTTTTAATAAACCGGTTTTTATTGTTATTGCAAGATTTAACGTCTTTTATTCTTCATAATAAATGTACCTTTTAATGTACATCGTATGTATATCGTTCGATATCGAGTTATCATTCTTGCACGCGTGTTGATAACTACACGAACGATATCTGCACGGACATGTGTCTTGGAAAGTTTCTTCTCTCTTACGGCTAACGTAGTCCTCCTTGACGGGAGTAAAGGTACTTGGAGAACGGAGACCCATAATAAATCTTGCGAATACGGTCTCCACGCGAGCGCAGTTTGTTGATAACCGCACCGCTTGCCCGGGGTGCACGGCATAAATATTAGAGTGGCCGATAATGTTTCGGACGTGCATTCGGTGCAAAACACCAAGACGTCACCGCTATGAAAATTGTTGCCCGAAGCGTGACTGTCATATGTAATCATCGACAGATCTAAATCGGCACTGGACAAAATAAAGATTTTACGTGTATCTATTACACGCATTCTTCCTTCTTTATCAAACACGAAGAAGAAAGAAAAGATCGTCATATTTAGACTTCATTGTCTTGTTTTATTCGGTTCCAGAAGTATTAAATATAGGTACCGCTGTTTTTTGCCCGTTGTATTTTTTCTCACAAGCACGTGTTGCTACTATATTTATATCGAATGTGTTAACGAATGTGTTACGCAATTGAAATTTTGTAAAGTAATTTCTTAGTTGGAGATTTACGATGGTGTAAGTTAAAAATTTACAGTTAAACTGCGATTATTGCGGCGAGGGTAGTAATGATAGACGGAATCAATGATGTATCATAAATTTGCGTTTTTAAACATCAGAAGCATCGAACCTTTCTCGGAGAAGAGCTGAACATGAGCTAAAATAAGTATGCAGATGCAGCCTCGAAAGTTACGACGTGTGATAGATGCGTTATAAATCTGCCTGCATCAAGAATCGGCGAGGGTACATCCCCGCAATCAAGCAACGTCGCTCGCAACATGTTGAACCGGCAATTATTGGCTCTAAGTAAGAGTACTATCGCTTTGCGAATTGAAACTGTCGCATATTCTTCCAGCGTATAATAAATTCTGTAATCTTGCGTATAACTTACCGGGGTAATTTCCAAGTGCGTAATGAGCATGCACGCTGGACAAGAGTCTGTCGCAATTAAGTAACTTGACGTATAATTTATTACATCTAAATCATACGAAATTTATGTCTTAAATTAGAGGACAAAAATATAACGTGCTATAGATCGACGATTTTTCTTTACGAGCGATAATTCTTCTTTTCTTTGGGTCTTGATTTTTATTTTAAGTTGATTGATTTCAAAATATTAAACTTTACACTGAGAAAAATGTCCGATTAAATATAATCGGATAATCCAATTACACAATAACAAACGGATATAGCCGATTAAATTGTATATCCAATGAAAAATGTGATCGGTTTTTCAATCAAATTTTATCGGTCACTGCATTTCATCGGGTAAATTTTATCGGATGTATTCATAATTTAATCGGAAAAATTAGTCATCGAAAACACTATTTAATTGGTTTATTCGATGAAAATTTTTCTCAGTGTAGATAAGCCTCGAGACAGCTACATTAGTGTCAACTTTGAAATTCATGCGAAGACGCGAAGCAAGAACTTTTAAAATAAAATGTAGATACGTGATATCGTTTTGATGGCTATAAATTAGTCCAGTTGAGTGTATGAGGCGTATCCCAGCAATCAGAGAGGCAATTAATTTAGGTCGCTTATAATGCCTAACTTTATGCCACGAAAGAAGCATAAAAGCCGTTTCGAGAAAGAAAGAAGAGGGCTCAGTGATTGATATTTTTAGCGGGAGTGGCAACAATTGAACTTATATTCCACCAATTAAGCAATGAAAGCACAAAAGGCAATTGTTGAACTAGAGAGGTTTATGCGCGCTGAGAGAAATATGCCTTGCCAGAAAGACAGATCGATACTTTTAGAAGAAATAAATTCTATAAGTATACATTTGATGGAAGTATGATTTAATTACAAAATTTCGAATATTGCTACAATATCTTGAAAGGAATTATTTGCATTCAGTATTGTATTTAAGATTCTGGAATTATATAGTCTTTCAAATTCGATTGAACCCAGCAGCTAAAGTAATTAGCAAGCTGTTCAACTGTATGTACTTCGATACCTGTAGAAATCTAGTTATCACACGTTGCGAAGCAACTACATGTAGGATGCACGGTTTGTATTAATTTTAAGTGACTAATTTTATCATCATAGCGAATAAAATTACTAATGAATGAAATTATTCTTTTTTCGTCTTTCCAGTCATTCATGAAGATCGAATGCCAATCGTTGTCAATCAGATGACATGTCAACAGGCGGCATGCTGGTATTTCTCGCCACCGACGGTCCTGAGAACAGACGAGGGAATAAGATCACCAGAGTATCCATTCCACAATTTACCATTTTGGCCCTCCACCTCCCTATCAATGTTTCCGACAAGTACGTCTTCTTTATCCGAAAGTTTACTTAAACCCTCTATTGAACCGTTTCCTGAACGATCTACTAAACCTTTTACTGATCCTTCTGTTGAACCTTCTACTGAACTTTCTGCTGATCCTTCTACCGACTCTTCTACCGAATCTTCTACATATTATTGGTAAGTTTACTCCGTTGTCTTATTTTATTTGTTGTCTTCTTATAATAAGCTATGCGTCGTTTACGTATCGAATATTTAAATACACAGAAATTGTATATCTCACAATCTTACTTGACTGTGGCATGCAAAACGGCAGATGAAATGATGTAAGGTAGAGGAAAGGATTAGTTTTCGGTTTAGAACATAAATCGCGGTCTCCATTATTCCTGGTGCTCTTCCTTTGTTTGGATCGTTGAAAGTCCGGGTCGTAATCGCAAATCCGGCGCACATAAAACAGATTCTAAGCTATAAAATTCCTTCCTTCCGAGAGTCAAGCAGACCGCGGTGTTTAGACCGGCAAACGGTTACTCATCCTTCTGACGCTCCTTTAGCCGCTCATGTTCCTCCGCTGCCCCACCTCTTTTACTTGTTTCTTTATCATCGAATTTTTTTTTCTCCTATTCCCAATTTCTCCTAAATTCCCAACTTTGAGCATTTTCAATTATTAAAAGCGATCTTTTTTTTTATTTGTCACGCTGGTATAATCGTTGCGTAATATTATCAAACATCAAATCCATTGATCTGTCAGAAATTATAATTATAGATTTACAGTAGTTTATAATAGTACCGATTGTGAGCGATTTATAAAAGCAGTCAAGATCGAATTGCATCAAATTGTATCGCGTAGAGGAATAGTAGAATAGTAAACCACAGGCTTTTATATTATGTTTTTTTACAAAGAAATTTTCATTCGTATCGATTTTGCGTTTAATTTCATCAAAGCAGCCGCTCAAGCATGCATAAAGCGTGCAGGAACTCAAAGATGCGTCTGCGATCCCACCTTCTCGGCTTTAACGGTGGCAAAACACTATAAAGAATCGAATTTACGAGTGCTGCGACCAGTTTTCTCCGTCCCATTCTTGTTCACGATGATACTCGGTTATCCGTTTTCATTGGACGATTTGGAGAAAACAGCTTTGCTGTACATGAGAAAGCAGAACTCGAGCCCAATGCCAGTCAGTTAACAGGGATTACGCACATTGCTTTAAAGATAAGCTGTTTACGGTATTTACATTTAATTCGCTCTCATATATTTGCTGGCGTTGTACGGAGATTGTAACAAATCTTGATTAATTACTGATGCATTTCTGAGATTCTTGCATGTTATTTACATATTTAGATATAAACTTAAAATAACTGCGTATGAGTGTGCGTATTCTTATAAAACTACACGACTGATCATAACATTTATCTAGCAAAAAAATTAAATTATAAATAAAAACTGAAACTCGTGATTTCAAATGAAAATTATTATGTGAGTTTTTGTATATTTGTGTTACTGTTTTTTTTCATTATACTAGTTTATAGAATTATATTGATTAACAGTTTGTCTTCATATTTGCTGAAAACAACAACAAAGATATAAAGAAATTTTTAATATTATATTACTCTTCTACAAAATTTATTGAAAGATAAATTTGTTATTCACAAATTACAACGAATCTCTATTTAAAGATGAAAAGAATTAATACATTCTCGTTCATGATTTTCTCACGTCAGCATTGTTTGATACATCCACAGAAAATGTGTATGCAATGATGCAAAGGGAAAGAAGAATAAATTTAATTAAAGAAGGGGGCTCTTTGAAGTAAGATACGTCACAAATACAACGTTTTATTTTCTCCTTTTAACATTTACAAAGAGTTGGCTAACGGAAGTGGCGTGTTAATGTGGTCACATAAGAACACATGCTATGACATGAAAATACAAGGGCGCGAGTGGTACCACCATAAAAAGTTGAGAAGGTAGTCATGAAATATCTAAGATTGTATTAATATCATTGATATCCCGTCTTAAGCATGTTCTTATATTTAGATTAATATTAATAGAGATTAGTAGTTTTTGCATTGGACATCTATACGAGTTTATAGGCATTATCTGAGTTCATATCTATTACTCGAATGCTCTAATAATTTCCGGCCGGATACTCTAGCGTTTGGACAATTTTTATTTGCTTTGAATGCTCTTAAATAATCAATATCGATAGTTTCACCACATGATACTCTATACATATATATTCTTCGATGCTATATGTCTAAATTGAGAAGAAATTAAGTTGCTTCGTAATAATATATGGTTGCATTTGTGGTATGTTTCTGTAAATCGCAGTCTTCATTGTTGTCATGACGGGCAGTTCATTGAAATGCAGTTTCATCTTGTTATTCACGTATGCGAACGTCTCAATTTATTGTACGGTAGTAGTTGATACTTAAACATTTATCGTATGAATATCACTGACGTAAACGTACGCGTCTGAAATTCTGGAGCGACTCAATAACCAGTTGCTCTTATCATACGAATGATCTAACAGTTGATACGCTAGAATATATATATACACCGTTGAAGGGCAGGGGGAGATTTATCAGGTGCATGCGATCCGTCGTTCAAATCGAGGGGGCATCAACGTCGCGGCGCAAGGATGGTCGTAAAAAAAGACCTAAAAATGCACAACTAAACGGCGTGCGGCGATATTCCGCGATATGAAAATGGAAGCGATAATTAAAACGTCGGCGAGGATTGTCGGCTATCTCGGATACTGATTGCTTGCGGCCCGTGATTAAGGTTGTTGAAAATTAGTCGGTCTCTCCGTCGGACGCTCGGCTCTCCGACGATTGTGGACCGAACGATGCAATCCGGCAGGTATAATATCGCGCCTGTGATTCTTTGTTTATACCCCTGTAATGTATATATATATATAATATTTCCTTACAAATACGTGTTTTAAATATCATTTCCAGATCGCGTGTATGGTTTTATGTATGTATAAAATATATATATATATATATGTATACATGTATACATGTTCCCCCTTTTTTCAACGTAAGCGATAAGTGATGGTAGCAAAGTCCATGTGCCTCGGATGATATTTCTGTTGGTTATTATCTTTTTCAAGTTTTTCGCAACACAAATTATGGTGTGACAGATACGATGTCGCATTTCGATGTCTCTTTTTGCACATATGAGGAAACATAATCACGCGTGTGATGCACTATATAATTTCTTTTGATGTTTTTTCTATATTGTATTGCGAATCGATTCGGCGAAGTATTCTCGGCTAGCCTTGCGTGCGGCAGACTCATTAGAGCTATTACATACGTTAAAACTCCTCTCTCGGTTTGTCGGCACAAAAAAAGTCGATCGTCGCCGATTTAATGTCGCATGTGCCAGAAAGACTCGTGATCGCTTCTAATAGTTACAGTGAGCGTTCGGCGAAACGTCGGAAGGATTAGTCCCGCTTTGCAGCAAGCAGCATCAATGTAATCAGACAGGTCGCTCAGAGTGGCCTTAACGACGGTCGTAAACGCGGTTCGCTTTACAGCTCGGTGGATATTTTTTCTCCTTCTTCTTCTACGGTGCTTCTCCTCCTACCTCGTCATCGTCGTCGTTGCCTTCTTGTTCCCCTTAAAACCCCTTCTACGTTCCCCATTGCAAAGCCGTAAGCAAAGCGCACCCCAGTCTTCCGCTTATTTTACTCTGGACGCAGTAAACTACCAGAGTTTATGTGACAGACGTTACAGTGAAGTCGAAGTAGTCTCATGCCTCGCGAAATGTCGATGTTCTAATTAAAACCCGTGGATCTATTTTCGGATAATCATAATTGTGGAGTGAAATCGCAGTGTTGCTTTCCCGGTTCATTAAATTTGAGTCTGGTTGATGAATAAGTGAAATTTATATATTATTCATAGCTCTTCTCTTTCCCTCTATTAAAGCGATTTGATGGAAATTTACAGAAAATTTACGACTAATTTTTGTCCCGATGCTAGTTGTTAATCGCAACAAAATGACAGCATTAAATTTTTTGCATGATTAATTTTACGTAAGACGTAAATCTGCCACTCATTATTTAAATCTGCGCGAGCGGAAACTTTTATGGCTACGAAGACAGAAAATCTGCTGGAAACACGTTACGAGGAAACGACGCCATGTCATGGTCTGCATGGCATGTCGCCGCGAATATAAGCATCCACTGTGAGCTATAATTTTGGAGCGTATATTATACTCTTCGCAATTCCGAAGGGTAAGAATATGCGCGCTTTAATAAGCCGTGTCAGTGATAATTTTCATTTACGTATATAACGGTTTGCCGAGATGCTGTATAGAATACAGTAAATAAATATAATGCACAGTAAATAAAATGGTAAACGGGTAAATGTTCCGTGGAATTTCTATGTAACGTTTGCACCATACTCTTACGTACTCAAAACAACGCGTGTACGTAAAACGTTGTAAAGGTATCCTCGTTCTTGTAACAGGACTTTCTACAACGAATATTTTCCTCGTTATTTGTTGTATTTCTTTCCTACGCGGTATTACAAAATTTCTATAGAAGCTCGATAATAAAATCCCACACAGTCGTGAATAAATAAATTTATGATGGTGACCTTTATTGAAAAATGCCTCTTTTCATAAGTATTACAGTTTCCCCAAACGGTAAGAATATTTCTGCGAAATTAGTGAAATTATACTTTCGTTGGCTGCAACCTATCATATATTCTGACTTCGCTACCGCATCTGCCGCAACGTGTACAGTCATTATAAGTGACCTAATTGCTATTGACATGCACAGTTCATTAATGATACGTTTGTGCTGACACCACAGTACGCCGAAATTATCGATATTAACCAACGATCACATTAGCGAAATCGTCGAGGCGATATCTTTGACCTTGATGGGTCGGCCTTATTCTCTGAGAACCGAGCCGCAATTCCCGAGACAAAGCAACAATTAGCAGCGCCAAAGTGCGTGAGCCGCCGCGAACACCGCTTCTCTTCCTCATCATCGTCCTTCTTCGTACATAACCAAGAACTAGGGAGCGTTAAGTAGTGTAACAGACCCGGCATCACTGGCAAAAGGAGTTTTACTACTTTCTAACCACAGTCGCGGGCTACAATTAAACCTCCATAAACCTCGTCGTAACTTTTTTAAAAGCGACCGACCGCGCGCTCGCGCACGCTCCGTTCCCTTCGCTTGCTCGGCAAAAAGCCCGCCATATTGCATCCTTAATGAAGCCTTGAGACGATACGGGTACCAACATCTTCCGGTCGACCCTAAAACCTCCTCACCCGGTCATGTCGTCCGTCTAGGACCTTCACGAAAACGGGAGTTCTCACCTATTTCAAGAGCTACGGTATCGACTAACACGCGTAAGACGAACTTTAGGACGCACAATTGTATCGGTTGTAACCGGTTACACATTTTTGCTCTGAAACATTTCTTCTTATCGAAGAAAAGAATCAGTCAGTTTCGATACGTTGCTGTTCACAAGCGACCTGTCGATACACCGAGTTTAGCGCGATGCAGAAAGGCAGAAAACAAGGTGCGATTAACATAATTCGCGTTGTGTAGTCCGCGACGAAACTTAATTTCTTGAAGTATACGAAGGGAGTTCACTTCCCGCGTGTAAATTCCTCTCGTAAGCTTTCTCGTCGGTGTGCTTGTCAAGAGTGACGTCCTTCAGCGATCACGCCAACGGCTAAGGAACCGTCGAGCAAGTTCACATGGTGCTCGCCGAAGACCTCAGGCTCGCGGGCAAGGCAGGACGAAAGGAGTTGGAGAAAATGAAAAGAAGAAGAAGACGAAGACGGCGGCTAAGCGGGAAGGTTGAGGAAGGAACCCTGGCAACCCGGCATGCGGGGCTTTAGCGGAGACTGACGTTTACGGCTCGGAGCGGTCGACCTAGCGCCAGTAAAACTTGAGAAGAAATACAAGCGAAGTCCGCATCGACAGTTAAAGTCATACGCGCGAAAATACAACCAGGCGTCTATGAAATACGACGTACTTGTCCACCTAACTCTGGTGAACGAAGCCACCGGGGTCCGCCCGGGATACGCGTCTCATTAATGAAGGTGGCCGCACCTTTCACCGATCTGCGATCGCGATCGATAAACAAATTCTTTGCGTAACAGATAGGACGCTCCGGGTGTTTGGCGAGACATTCCTCTAACAAAACTGTCGAATCTTTTTGGCAGACACTGGAACGTCTTTATCTTGAAACGATCGGTGCGATTCTTTCTCGATACAGGGGAAACTGCAATACGAACCGTGTTAGGTATAAAATGCAAACCTGTTTTCTTCCTTTCGACCAATTAGAATACAATTAAATACTTAATATCAATTTAATATTAATTACCTGCGAAGAAAGTTCATTTTGTTCATAAAAGGCTTATCGAGGAGGATGTAATTAATATTAGAAGACAATGAAAGTGCAATTTAAAAAATATGAATAATAAAAATGCGAAAAATAATTATTTATTCGTCAATATTCGGAATGAAACGAGTCTAGGCTAACGTAGAGCGAATAGGTGTTATTTCAAGCTTCCACAGTGATTTTACGGTCACTCTCCCCCCTATCCACCTAAACCCTCGTCAAGGGTGGTAGCGCGCGGGTGGAGGTGTGAGAATCCGCGAAGCACTTACTAGCAGACGATAAACTTCCACCCATCTCGTCCACAACCCGCCGCGACCGTTTCCATTTTAGTTCTATGCCTGGATGTCGTCTCCTTAGACCACGTTTACGACTTCTCGAGCACAGTCACTGCTCGTCTTGGGATCTGCCTAGATCGTCCACCGGAAGAAACCCTTTGTCGATGAAAGGGTTCTTTTCTTCCCGAACATGTACCCGCAGACTGGCTTCTCTTCGCGAAATTCAAGTCGAAAGAAAGGTTTAATCCGCTGGCTGTCTTTACAAAGAATAAAGTTAAAATACAATAAGTCGGATTTTATATTATAGTTGACCAAACGTATCTAGCCTGTCTTTTACCTATAATTGTCGACACTGGCTCAGCATATAACTTAAACCTGGGAACTGTCATGCGAAATATCTTGTGATTTTTACGATTTTTAATCTTGCATTAATCGTTCTGTGTAATAAACGGGAGAATAACATTATCGCCGAATTAGTTGTGTGCGGAGATCGCTAACGGAAACAACGTACATCTGCGAATTCATTGGGACATAAATAGATTACGCAACTAAGGATATTGTGAAGTGGGATAGCTGTAAATCATATTTTTACGAGGCACTCCATGGTTAATCAAGAGAAAAGGGTTCTTTCGAAAGAATTTAAACGTGAACTGTGAGCCGATGCCCATGCCTTCGATTCATCGCGATCTCTTCTTCCTTCCCCCTGTCTTTTTAACCTCATCTTTATTATTGTTATATTATTATTGTAGTGATTATTATCATTATTATTGTTAATAATGTGGTAAATTTTTCCCTACATACTTTAGTTTTTAAAAGAATTTGATACGTGTATAGTTTTATTTATATCTTGTATGTAAAACTTTATAACGTCCTGGAATAGTGTATTTGCTGAAAGATATGCCTGTTGGTGTTTCTTTCTCGTCGAGAAGTGTGCGTAATAAAACGAACGATATCAGTTTTTCTAAACGAGAATACATAACGAGTCGGTAAGCGGCAAATTAAAATGAGTGCAAAGTGTTATATTTATAATGCGTAGCGATCGCTGCGTCTATATAAAGAAAATGCAAATACGGTGGACGTGTAGACGTGGCACGATAAATTCATGCCGTTCGAGGCTCTCCATTGGCTTTCGTGCCATTCGTAATCGGTCATCGAGTGTTCCTTGAAAGCTCGCATCCACTTAACACGAATAGATCCTGCGTGCATCGTAACGCACCGTTACAGATACGTGTACTTAACAAAGTGGTTGGCACTTTGACGAGCCAGTCGCTCGTAAAAAAAGACTCGGACGCGGACGGTTAAAGCCTCGTGAAAACGAGACGACGAATTGCGTACGGGCACAAATCCACAAGCTCTAAAGTGAGACGGAAAGAATGCGTATTGCAACACGATCAGAAACGAGCGTAACGCCCGGTCTCGCCCCTGAAACGGCATCAAAGTAATGTCGATCGTTACAGGGATCGCTTTACGAGTGGAAATAATATTCCGAGCGTCGTCAACCGGTTAAATGGATATAACATTGATGGGCGACTATAACCATCGCGTGCGTATCAATGAACTCGGTTTCTCTCTTATCACGTTTCCTTCCGCGTGTCTCTCGAATATGTCTTATCGGTGAAATAATTTTCCTTCACTGTTTGTGCATCCGTTACTTGACACGTGATTCGACAGTTTAAAGTTTTGTAAGCCTCTCGAAGCCGGTCGCGTGATTCCGCAATAATAGTCCGCGAAGTATCGCATTTCCGCTGGAAACTACCTTCACGTACACTCGTCTCTCGTGCATTTTTCTTCAAGTCGGATCACGATTTTATTGGCGAATCTCTTAGACACGGTTGCAACGTCGACAAACAAAAGAGCCGATTAAAACGGTTCCGAGAAGAGGTTCGTGGCGTCTAACGAAAGGTCCTTTCAAAGTTGATCCTCTGAGATGCGAACTGAGTCTTTATCGCCACTACTCTTTCGGAACGTATGTCTGCGGGACGTGTTTTACGAGGCGACCAGGTTTTAGTGCCGGACGGTATTTTGCTTGGTCATTTTAATGTCTGTCTTGTACCGCTTTTTGTTTACAAGTTACCGCTTTGTGTATTAGTCAGATAAAATGATAAAGTCTCAATCAAAATGTCACATAGTGTATCACGGCTCAAAATTTTTATTAATATGATTAACACCTTGATTTCCTGGTTTCCTCGATTACACCTTTACCTTGATTTATTTGCACTTATTTTCTCTTAGATAGATATTTTGAAACATATATATATATATTTAAATATATATACAGCGATTGTGAAAGTAAAACAAAACCATAACGGCTAGTCATGATTAAGATTTCACCATGCAAAGCTGATTAGACAGAGATGTTCGATCTGGGTGTACCAATGCGTCTAGACTTTCGAAAAAGTCTGTTACAACCTGCTGTCGCGGCGGGCAGGAAACTGAGTCTGCCAGTGGGTGCACGTATGAAAACTAAGTCCGGGTTTCATTTGACTGGCTTTACGAGGGAGACATAAAATGGATTTTACTGTCGGCTAGTTCGCCAGTTCTCGAGTTGGTAACATTGCTTTAGCGAACATAATATATATATATACATATACATACACTCCTCTTTCGCGTTCTTGTCGTTTCTTCAGCCCCCTTTCCTTCCTTATCAACTCTTTTCTCTCTTGCCATCCTTCCGCAGTGGATTTTATTTCACGGCAGAGGACGTGTATCGCTCGTCTGCCTTCTTCCCCTTCGCATTCGCGATCCAGCGTGTCCTTCCTTAAAACATCGCGGTAAGTTTCCTCTCGCCCGTCGCCTCTCGGCGAAAACCTCTCGAATGAGAAATGTCCCGCTACCAGATTTAATATCCGCCGGATAAGCTGACATGACGGTCGTTAACTGCTCTTCGGGCTCCGTTTCTCTTCAGTCGGCGGTTTCCGGCACTTGGTAATTTTTTCGCGTTTGCGTTAATGTGACGGTCGTTTATGTTAAATGACTGGAATGAGTTCCTGTTACATAGCTCAGGATTATAATGTAATAAAGACGATAACAAAATGGTAACAAATTTATAATAAACCTCGTGAAATGGCAACGATTGTTTTCACATTTTTGATAGCTGAACAATCTGTGCGCGTCGCAAAACTACAGGAAGATGTCACAGAGACGTGATCGTATACAGGAAATTAAATGTGATAATGAAATTAGTTAGTATATGACTGGGGGATGAAATAGTCATAAATAACTTGCAAGCGCGAGAGAATATTCTATTGTCTTGTTAATACAAGAGCGGAACGAGTTCGTTTTATCGCAACGTAGAGCCGCAAACGAACGGTGTTTTTGTTGATGCTGAGAAACGCGTCGCGCTCTTGATCGTAGTTGAATGCAACGTTGCGTTTTTACGTCGCATGTCAGGTCATTTGGTAAACATGCATTTACATTGATAAACGTTGTCGGTGGTAGTAAAAGAACGCGATTTACTTGGTATTAATGCGAATCCCAAGTAGCATAGATATGTACGTCTGTACATTTTTTTATCCTCTCGTTGCAGCTGGCAAATAATCGCAGTTGCGATCGATATCATCTGTTATTATCCCATACGGCACGCATGTTTAAAGGCCTGTGTTCATTCTATTTATGTACAGCTATTCCATAAAAGTTGCAAGTATTGGCTACACATTTATCGGCACTAGAACTTGGATCAAGTTCTAGTATCGTGGACACAGGCCTTTAAAGACATCTTAAAGATGTTTATATACGTGTTGTTTGGGTATCACTGTGCATTTTTACTTTGCCCTTGTAAAACCTTTTCTTGCTCCTGCTTTCAGATCGATCGCTGACAATCAGTGAAGTAAATCGACGAAGGAAACATGTTGAATCCAAAGAAAATCACGTCGCCTCCGGAATGATAGAACGGCTGTCGGGAGCATTGGACCTGAACGATCATCGCCAACTCGTTTCGGATATCGCTTCGCGAGGTGTGTGGTCAACGCTGCTACATACCCAGTGGACCGAGCAAATCGCAGTCAGTTGCAAGAGCCGAGGAACTCGGTGGAAAAGTCGCGAGAAAGTCGTCGTGTCGGTTTCGCGAGATGTTCCGAGATGTTTTCGGTCCTTTGATCAATCGTAATCGCAGTTTCTCGTGAGGAAACAAAAGCTCCGGCAAAGTTTCCGACGAAACGATTGCTCTCTACGAGTAATCTCGCGATATTTTACGACGATAGTTGGACCGTCAATAGACCAACGTGATCGGCAAGACCCGCAGAGCTTAAGGGCCTAAGCACACGAAAAAAACTTGAGGCAATAAGACTTAATACATAAGGGAAGTGACCAGTGACAGTCGCAAACGTAAGCAGCCATTTTGAAACTTGAGCAACGCTAAAAATTTCGATTGGCTGAAATTCCCTTCTTACTGCTTAGGTGAGAAGACTTAAGAATTTTTCTTTCGCGTGTGTTTGGGTTTTGGACTCGATCCATTTCCGGTCACTCGCGTTTCTCTTGGAGACTGGGTTGTATGTACATGATCGTTACGCGCGGATCTTAGTTTCGGGCGGAGCAAAATCGACGGAGCCTGATATTACGTATCAGACGAGACAGTTCTCGCGAGGCGAGCTCGATTAAGTAGGATCCCGGAGAACGGGAACGTTGCGACATGCCGCTTCTGTCTCCCCTCGATCCAGCCTTGTTCGGCGAGTTCCTCCTCGTGCGTCCGCCCATTTTAAATTCAGTGCGATAACGTGATGGCAAGATGCAAAAGCAGCGGGCAAGCTCCCGCTGCGTAGAGAGTAAGCGTGACAGGCGTCGAGAAGGATCACTGAAGAATTCGAACGACGGTTTTTACTCGCTGGCTCTCCCCAACAACGCGTATAGGCAATTTCGCGCGTGGAAAACCGGACACTGGATGGCAGCGGTGACCGCGCATGCAAACGAGACGCTGGCCGAATTAATCAATGGACTTTACTGATTTTGACGCTTTCTGCTTTATTCATATATATTGCATACATTTTGACTACTGCAAACGCATTTTTTCCCCCGATTTCTCGTTAAATGTTACTGGAAGGTGCGAAACTCGCATTTACGCACGATTAAACATATATATTCGAGTAAGCCATCCAGATTTCATCGATTATGTAATACTTAAAATCTGTTTGATAGATTTAAAAGTTTTTCATACAAAATCTGTTTATCCCTCAAAGGCGCAGTAAAAATACCTCTTTCCAAGCTATATCCACGCAAATCGTACTTGTCCAATGTTCAAGAACAGATACGTAACATCCCTTTACGTCTAATGTAAAACATGTGTCATTTTCAAGCAGCTATTAACGTGAGTAAATCAATAATCCTGGTGATGTGTGAAAAGCATTAATCTTGGAATACCGTGAATTAATCCGATCCGTATAATAAAATTCTTATCGTGGCGAATTATCAGCCGCCATTCTTTGAAAATTAAAATTTTTCGAACGAAGGCGAACGCATCTGCGCGTATAATCGCAAAATCGGCGGATGTGTCAGTCGTGCGGTGCGGTGCAATAAGATAACCGCTCAAAAACTGGTCGCTCCAGCTCGCGGCAAATTAATTTACAAATAAGAGCACCGAAAAACACTGTCCCTTCGATGCAGTCTCATTCTCTTCTGCTTGCTCCTTTTCTCGACGCTTCTCTTCCGTCCCTCCTGCTTCGCGCGAAACACGTTTATACTTAATTACTCGTTTCCGTAAATGAATTTGCGTTTTAATAATGATTATATGCACCGTGCTGCGTCAGATTTATCATCGTCCTCTCGCTTAATTTGTAACTTGGGAATTAATTTGCATATTAACTGAGCTTTTATGGACGAGATCGCACTTGAAAGTTTTGTTTAAAGCTTCTTTCTATTCGTACATATAGGTGCGTTATGTCGTTTAGAGGAACTTTCTGTTTCTTGCTTAATTAGTGTAGTAAGATTAGAAATTTAGCTATAATTAATTCAATAGTAACACAAGCCCACACACAATACACGATTAGTTTATCATCTCATTATATATCGAACTAGGTGTTCATCAGATATTCCAACAGGCTTGCATCTGCTTAAAAAAACACCGTTCTACTTTCGCCTTACGGATGACTGAATCGCGAGGAGAAATTCTCACTAACACCAAAACGACGGCTCCGGACGATTGACTTTTAATTAACCATCGCACGGCATTACACGAAATGCACGCACTTCGTGCGAGCCTTGTTACATGTGAGACGCGCGTCAGATGTCCGTACGAAGACGACATACACAGCAACCAATCGGGTGGCAGTGGTCGATATCCTATAATTTTCGGCATCCTGGTGTTTATTACTGTAACCCGCAATTTCAGTTCAAGTTGAGCTCGCCACGTACGTCGCTGTACGTAAAATGCGTAAATTGCGATCGCTTTATCATCTGAAAGCATCCGACGGGGAAACGGGGTGAACGGGCAAATCGAATTACACGACGTGACCTGTTGCATTTGATACAGCAGGAGAGCGTTCTATTCTTCCGCACAGAGATTCGCCAGCCTCGAAAGTTAAATTCGATCAAACGATATTCATAGCGCTTCCGTGAAACTTAGAATCACGAAGCGTCAACGTAATGGTCCCCGTAAACGGCGTGCGTTACACTCACGTCCGTTAGCGTGCATGTGAAACATGTGTTCATGGTGGATCGCATGCGTCTGCACGCACACGTATCACCTTGGCCAGGTATGTTCGCATGTTCTGCACAGTATCGTGCACAACGTTGAATTATTTGACCTTCTAGAAAAACGGAAGGACTCGTCTATAATTTTCCAATGGTCTCTGTTGCCAGAGAAACTGACGGAAATTCGTATCTCTCACAAGCAATTACGATTAGACCGTCGGATTACCAATTAAATTACAGTGAGATATCTATTTTATTTTGACGATTTCTCTTTTCGTAAGTAAAGTATTCGAGGAATTCAAGAGTGAAAGCGGAACCTTAACTTAGTTCTCACTCGGTAATTTTATTAATTAAAATTCTATTTTTATCTAACGAACTTTCGCCGTGATGTCACGCACGTCTTGTACTTCGAATATTATAATGTCCACACGTATCGCTGAGATAATCCCTAATATTTGTCGGCCGTTTAATGCACTTTGCTAAGGTACACCATTTTAGAGATTCGACAATTTCAACACGCGAGCGTGAGATGTTATGCTCGTAGCAGATTCGCTCGACCTTGCGAATTTTACATATTGTCGCCATACTTTTTTAAGCAATAACTTTGAAGTGTAATCGTAATATAATCTATTTTGTAAGTGTATTTGTTAGAGGCACACGTCCTTTCACTTTAGATAGAAACATTATTGCGCGTATGAATAAATGCGCAAACGTTCGCGTCTGAGCGAGTGACGGAGTATCAGATTATTGGTGTCAATAATGACGATTAATTCAGTTTTTATAACGTACGTGGTAACTATCTTTCTTTTTAATCATAAGTACTTATTGAGGGACTTATTCGCGAATAATTTTCCGTGAAGGCAGCTCTCTAACAAGAAGTAGTTATTACTTGCTGTTCTCTTTCCTTTTCCTGAGGGTCGCTCGTTTCAGCTGAAACGATCGATGGAGGGATAGTGTGTTTGATATTTGACGTGTATATTCTAATAGGATACTTTCTAACACAAGGAAGGTCATAAGTTCTCTCGGTTGTGAGCTCGGTTGTGAAAAAAGAGCTCTCTTGCGAAATGCGGAGTGCACGTTCTCCAATCGAGAAGACTCTTCTCAGTGTTATTTTACACCTTATAAGATTTTCTTTTGTTGGAAAAATCGTAATAGACACCGTTTTCTAGTAATCGACTATGGATACGTCCCGTTTAACGCTCGTAACGCTCTTGGAATCATTTTATCCTTGTCGTTTGGCAAAAGGATAAACGAGCGTTATCGTTATGAGCGATAAACGGGACGCACCTTATGTATTACATTGAACTCTTTATCTAAACATTTTATCTAAACTAAATTATGTATGCGTTGTAAGGCAGTTGCAAAGTTATCCTTGTATGAATATTGTTGCTTGGGCCGTCCAAGATCTAATGAGGCGAATACGCAATTCTCGAACTACGTAAAAAACTAGAAAAAAACATACACCGGCACTTATATCCCACATGAAGCGTTGATCTATACGCGAAATCGTTAGATGATGAAATCGATAGCGATCGAGGTTTCGTGTCTTTATTTTTGTGGCTCACGTCGAAGTCGAACGAGTCAGACATTGCTACGGTATGAAAAGTATGAAACTTTGCAGATCATTTTTATTTAACGGATCGTGACCAGTGTTTGAATTAAGAAAAGGAACAGGTATCTGTAATACTTAATACGACCTATTTACCTACATGTTTCTATTAAATTTGGCTATTATAATTATTTGTCCAACGATTGGTAGAGAAAGATGTTGAAAACAAGTGCAATAATCAAGACGACCGTAGGATGAGAAAGGACGATGATTATAATATTACGAAAATGTAAGGGTAGCTTTGCATGGAGGAAAATAAGGAAGCGAAATATGGAGCGTACGCGTATTATTGTCTATTAAGTGTTACGTTATATAAATAAAACAGTAACGCTATATATAATCACAGCAGCGTCTAATGCTTTAACCCTTGGAGAGATCCTTTCCGGCCAGAATATTTATTTGCAGATTTGTTCTCTCTTTTAAAGTTGCTCTGCAAAAAAGTTATTCCGTATCTTCTGCTTACTATACCGTGAACGCATTTGTACTGTAGAAAAGAATTAAATTATTGAATGGCTACACCTCTGCGAGTTGAGGTAAGTGGTGCACATTTTCCATAAGTACAAGTTTTCGCATGTTCGTATTATTTGCTTTCACTTAAACCCGTTCAAATGGAAAGTAGGTTTAACAAATAAGCTTATCAAGGACTCAATTAGCGGGAATTAAATTGCGTGTCAGAATTTATTTTATGAGAATGCAAGAACTTACGAGTTTACTTGGTGGTCACTAGCGACAGAAAGGGAGAAAGAGAACGATACTACGTTTCTTTCATTTTGCGCGAGATATCATCCAGCTCGTTCTGCAACTCACCGAGCGGATGCGTACGGGACCGATAAAATACTGATACTTTACTGACTGCTTGCGTTAAATAATTACAGTAATCACGGTAAACCGTTCTAATGTTCCATCGACGCTCGGTCTTTCTGCAACGTTCTTTTCTATGCGTTACTTGGTGGCTCCGACTGCGCCGTGGTTTTCTCGCTCTTTGGTCAATGCTGCAATTATTTTCAATTTAAGGCGACGTAGAGAGCATTAGAAATTGTGATTGCGCTCTTATTGAAATCGTTCCTGCGATATTAAACTTCAATTTCCCACTGCATTGCGATCGTACGTTTTTTACCGCAACCGTTAACATTTTTAACGTGCGTTCAAAATTTTTTCGCGAGACGTCCGCGTAATTATAGGATGGAGAGAGCGAGAGAGGCCGCTCTGTAACGGGAGGAAGAGACGAGTCCGCTCGGTTGCAGCTCGGTATCAAGATTGACATTATAAGCGCGGAGGACGAGACGCTTTCTCGGATAATACCTGTTATGAATAAATGGCATCCATAACGCTTGCATTTAACATATAATGTAAAAATAATATAAAAGAGAGAAAAGTGATTGCGATATTAATCGTGTTACGTAACGATATGTTTTGTCGCGGTAACAATTACCAGTGATCAACAAAGTGTTTTAGAGCAATGTGACCGCGCCAGTTTACTCAGAAATTATTTAAGTTTTTGTCAGAGTCGTGTATCGCTGTTCTATGAATATACTAGTGAGAAATGAGATCATGTGCCAATTGATTCAGAATTCTATTTCATTGTTTCTTTGTTTCGTCATTAAATGAATTGTCAAAGAGACGCTATAATATCTGCGCGGACGTCATTCGGCGGAAGTATCGACAATGCGGTGTAATGTATTCATCTTGCGCGATCATTGCCAAAAGTGGACAATATATATAATCGCACTAACATTAATGTAGTTTTGGTTTGAGAGCGAGCAACAGTCACAAGTTTGAGAACTGTATTCAGCCGCTCCAACTTTTTCTTCCCAGAAGATCACACCTGCTATTATGGCGCATTCAGAGGTAAAATATCCGATGCACGCAAGCAATCTTTTCAATCGTTTCCTCACGA
This sequence comes from Vollenhovia emeryi, assembly GCF_000949405.1. NCBI lineage: Eukaryota > Metazoa > Arthropoda > Insecta > Hymenoptera > Formicidae > Vollenhovia > Vollenhovia emeryi. The sequence goes on along the minus strand of NW_011967231.1, from coordinate 1,721,402 downwards.
AACAAAGGAGTACTTCTTCAACGATCTTCGCGTTTCTCTTAAGCGTAAAAAAAAGATCCCTGATGGCTACATATCCTACGTGCGTGTTGAAAATTGTCCGAATGTAAAAGATTGGAAATAATGAGTGCGCCATTTACTGCGTCAGAGGGTTCGACTGTAGCCTACCATCAATGGTACAGTCAGAGGTGACCGACGCTAAAGAAATGTAATTGCTTCAGTGAAGATGCGCTTTCTGATACACATTTCCGAAGTTTCTCTTTTAAAAGAGCAATAGATACCATTACAGTATTAGTGGCTTTTATGAAGTTTATATTATATAAAAACGTCACTTGGAGAAACAAATATCTTAATGTTGGGCCTGTAAATGTCTGTAAAGGACCTAACATCTACGGAATATATGTTTTCCATTGCAAATATTATTTGTAACTGTGTTTACGAACGACATAAAGATATCCATGCACTAAAATATAATCAACGCAATTTTGAAATATTTTACAAGATTTTCACTCACAAGATTCACTCACCAAGATGCTATAAATTTAGACTGTATTAATTTTTCAGTATATAAATTTTCTTTATTATCTCTAATCAAATATAATCTCTAATCAAAGCGTTAAGTAAATATAATGTTTGTTCTTCAACTGTGAATTTTCTCGGGCAAATAATATTACATCACGTAATTACATGATATGCGATACAATGTTATAACGCATTCTTTTATTATTCTTGTTTTATCAATATCCCAGAGTGTTTTACCAGTAGGCTTACCCTACTCTCATCATTACAGAGTTCTATCCTAATATAGATGAGGTAAATCAGCTGCGCGGGATATTATCCGTTATAATATTCCTAATAGTTCTTTTCTATCTGCCGTAAAATTACTCCCAGTATCCATTCTCTTCACCAAGGTCACCAACTTATCTCGTTCCTCCTGTCTTTCCGTCCCCACCTACTCTCTTCCGATCTATCTTGATCCCTATCTCCCGTCTGTCGGTTACATACACCTTTGCCAACGATTGCGTCAAATGTGCAATCTAAAGATCCCGTCACTAATTGTTTTTTTTTTTTAGATTTATCTTGGATACTTTTAAGCATGGGAATTGACTTGTACGAACGGAAGATGGATTTGTAAGAACGACAATCATTCTTTTCGAACGATTCGATTTATATGTCTCGGAGTACATAAAAGTTTTGATTAACATGTATAATATTTAAATTTACCGAGAAAAAGCCAATTTTAAAAAACAAATTATTATTCATTAATTTCAAGAGATTTATTGTTGATAACTAACGCAACCGAAATTTTCTCAGTTACTTATTCATTCATTTTCGCACTATACTATACACGCAAACACACACACACACACACTCTCTTTCTAAAGCATTTTTTAAGTATAATAAAATTTGTTATTTTTATGGCAATCAAGTTGAGATGATGCAAGTGTCATACAGGGGCAATCACTCATCAGCGATAGTTTCGGCTCGACTTGTGTCGCGTCGTGTAATTCCTTGATGTTGTCGGAGTCGCCCGTGCGTATGCAAACTCGGCGCAACAACCGGCGACGGTTCGTGGCGTACGAAGAAAAGAAAAGAAACGAAAAGAAAACTGGCCGCACCGTCCGTGCGAACATTCGCCAACCGAGATACTGGATTCCTGCTGTGAGATGAACCACACTGATGTTGCGGGGCTGAGTAATTCAATATTGACGGCGAACGCGCCTCTTGCCGCGGATTGTACACGTTTGTGTGACAATGTAGCTGCAATTTGTCCATTTGCTATGCACAGGACGATCCCGCATGCACAATCGTGGGCCGTTTACATGTAAAAGATTGGACAACACAAGACGTAAAAAATTCCTTACTGCCACTCGAATTCTATTCTCCCTCTCTCCGTGTCTCGCATTCTTTCCTCACACTTTGCGCTGTCGCGAAATCGGATAACAGAACACATAGTTCTCAAATTACAAACATATCTTGTGGCCTCGGGGTTGCCGAATCTTTCAGGCCGCATATTGTCGCGTATACAAAATATATACGAGTACACTTATTGTTTCACTCGTGATACTCATTCTATTCGATACGATTAGCTGGCATTTTAAGACAACTAAATACTTCAGCATTATTACAGAGGCGACAAGAAAGTTCCAATATGAAGCTTAAGAAATTCCTTTTAATAGGTTTGCTCCCTCGCAGAGCAACGTATACCCCGCTTTTTATGAAAGAGTTACTTTATGTATGATTCGTTAGATAACCTACATTCAAAATAACGAAGAACAAGACGTGCATATAATACAATCGCATAACTATGTGAATGAGGTTCGCGGAGCTTTCCGAATAGCACATGTACTTTCTATTTATCCCTAATTGCTATGCACATATGTGTGCCACCACATACAATATGCAAGTACAAGAGGAGTCAACCACATCGATTATTATATATATATATATTTGATACTTTTAGCTCCATATTGCAGTACACGTCACTTTTTATCGATTTACGTATGTGTATTTTCTCTATCTGTAGACTTAAAGAATATGTTCGACGAAGACTCCTATAACGAGGCAATACCATAAGAATAACTTATCTGTTATTCTTTCACAAGTTTATTAAATATGGCATTTAAAAAGAGCACGAAATGTTGAACTTTGTATAAGAGACGCGCTTTGCATCAAGTATTTCGTAAAATATATATCCTTCCATGAGCGAGACACTGCAACATATCCTTTATTGAATATGTATATACAAATGGGTCGTTTCTAAGAACTAATCATATCGTACGTTTATTTTTACCGTCAAATAGCAATGGCAAGGTATTCTCAGGAGAGCAGTAGGGTGGGGGTCTTTGACATATAACTTGAAACAATATGTTATTGATGTATATGATAGACGCTATGGAAAATTGTTTCGAAATCGTGCCGATAAATTAAATGGTTCTCTCAAATTTAAGTTATAACAGCGCAAACACAGGATTTGTATCGAATTAATATATGTATGTTAAATATAGTTTTATAATAAACAGAATTTATATGTAGAAATATATATTATCGGAATTTATTGGTGACGCGTTATTATGTTACCTTTTTGCGCTCTGTTCTCTTTTTGGTAAAGAACGTTTCAAGTGTATAAATTTCCGTAAAATATCTTATGTTTAAAAATTAAATATGTACATTTTTATTCCTAGTGATGTGTTTACCGTATTAAAGAACATGGTGGAATACGCTTGGATTGTTAGAGAAGTCTGACTGAAACGAAAATGATAATAATTATAACTGAGTCGTGCAGAAATTATCTGCACGCGACGCACTTACTTCCTTCTCGTTATTTACTTAATTATGTTTTGCTTTGCTGCTACATATAAAAGTGCGAGAAAGTATCCGTACTTGGATCTTCTTCAAGTAAAAATTTGCGGAACGTTATTTACTAAATTACGTTTACCGTATATTTTCATCAAAATATTTCGATAAAGTCGGTTTGTCACACGATATCACGATATCATATTCACTTGTATGTACAAGTACAGTTTGTATAAATTCCTTATTATTTTGTTTGACAGATAATCAAACTTAAAATGAGACGATCGCTATCATCTGAATCACGAACTCGAGATAAACGTGATCTTCTCCGAGATGAAGAATATTTTCTTCCTTCGTCCGCTCGCAATCTCGTTTGCAGATTTAGATCAAGCGTGTCTCGTTTCCGATTCGCAATTTTTAGGCAGAGGAAGCAAAAGAGGCAGGCGTGACAGTCGTGCCGTTGGAAAGGTATCTTTTCGCTCGTCCTCGGATCTGGTTATCAATCTACTGAAAATATATCTTAAGGAAAGTCGGAACAGTAGAAGGAATCTATATTGCCCCGCAAAAAGAATACAGAGAAGAGAGATACAGTGTTTGCAAAAGCTGATCGGACATTACGAGAAACATGGTTATTAGTCGAAAATCACAGATTCCGAATGGTAGATACGCAATGAGTAGAAGTTCGTATGGCTGCAGGGTGGGCCGAAGAAACCGGTTTTATATACCTAATGACGGACTACCTACTTGCAGCCAAGCCGAACCGATTTTAACGTGGTTTTCTTGTTTCAATAACGCCGAACTTTTGATTTAGCTCCGCTAATAAACGGCCACTACTTTATTTATGACGTGCGCGGTTTTATATTAACGTTAAATTGCGTATACTTATTCAATTATTTTTAGCTTGTAACATTGATACATATATGAAGTTGCTAAATAACTAAGATTTAAAAAGATGCCCTACTTAAACTTACACTATAACAAGTAATTTTATTTCATTGAAAAATAGTTTTCTCTGCAATTTTATTTTTACTAATTACTTTACCTTTTATTTAATTGGCATGTTGATACCGACTTGACACCAAAAAGAAAGTACATTTCAAATAAGTGTGCATTACTTTGCTTTAACCAACCTTGAATTCAGTATCGAGTATCACGATAATTGTTCTTACTTTTAGTTAAGTACTTAATCTCGCTTGTTTTTTAATCAAAAGATGTTTTCTTGAACAATCTTGGAATTTTTAAATATAAATTTTCATTATTTTAAATATGATTTTCTCATTTGATACAAAACTGATCTTCAAATACGAAATTGTTTACATTATGAACAAGCTTTTTAGTCATTAATAATTGTCCTTAAAAAGAATAATATATATAAACATTGATCAAGATGTAATTGAAAGAATTAAATAATGATCATAAAATTAATTCGAGAAGTTGGGGATTATTTAAAAAGAAATTTTAAGGTTTGCAAAAAGAAATTAATACAATAAAAATGTTATAATTTTTTCTTTTATGTAGGTGGAGGAGGAGGAGGTGGCTTATAATCATAAAGACTGAAGTATCCAGAAATTATTCTTTATTTTGATTATTTGAATGTACATATATTTTTGCGTACAATAATACAATTGCTTTAGGATATCCATGTTCGTATTTGCATTAACTTAACATTCTTAAATATGCTAATAGACGATTTTTGCGCAAACACAACGTATTACGTACATATGTATACGCAGTGTGTATTTTATAAATACACTTGCACCATATTATCTTAGATATGCAAATGTAAATTTGTATTCGAATGTACCTAGTAGAAATCCCGGATGTTAGCTTCATGTTCGATTCGCGCCTGTCCTCATATGTGCTTCATATCCATATCGTTATCTTACCTAACCGGTTGAGGAAGAGAAAGCTAACAAGAAGAATTAAAACGGTAAATTGATCTCGTCATCGTACGCCCACGTTTCTTAAATTGGCGATATCATAACATTATGATGTTTAATTATTTCTATTGTACTTGGTTACAAACAAGTTACATCACAGCGCATTTTCTGTGTTATTGTTTCGAACTGCTTATACCGACATCGTAGCTACACGTTGGACAGTCGAGAAGTCTAGAGGCTGCAAGTACAACAATATCGATAACAGATAACATTGACCCTCGCTTTTTCAGTTAAGTTTTTTATTTCTGACCACTTTATGATTTATTAGTATCGCAGCTTTTATTACAATAAATTGAAATATAACAATCGCATCATATTCACTAGGAGAGTGATGTAACCTGATGTACCAACAATATAGCTTTACCTTCAAAGCATACTTCAATTAATACATATTCTGCGAAAATAGTAAAACATAAATATATTTACTTTTATTACAGTAAAGATTGAATCGTTCAAAACATACAATGTATACATTATATTGTATAATATGTATTCGTTCTGTTATCTTGGAAAGTTATCTTTCTTATCAAGTACCTGCAATGCTACCATCAGAGAGAAGCCCGGGCCGTCATAGTTCCTACATTCACATGAAAATGGGTATGATGGCGTTGCGTATCTGACGCGATCGCTTGAGTATCTTCTCTCAGCTTTACATTCATTTGTAGCAGAGAGAAACCTGAGAGCGGTCACGCTAGCGTTTTACTTGATGTCGTTTCAAGAGATTATTTTTCGCGCCTTTACACCCATTTTTACTTTTGGAACTTTATTATTTTGCTGTGCATCTTCTGACACTGTCGATAAAGTCACCACTTTGTGCGTGTCCATGCTACGCCTATTTTTCAGGATTGTGCTGTGAAATTCAAAATTACAGTATCATAAATTATCTGCATGGTATTTACATCAACTTTTCTCATGTAGACAATGTAAATTTTATAAATTAGATCATATGTATATGCTCCAAGTGGAAATTTTATCGGCAGAGTCAGAAAATGCGTAATAATATAAAATAGTTCCAAAAGTAAAAGTCTCCCGAAACGGTATCAATTAAAACGCCGGCGTGACCGTTCTCAGGTTTCTCTCTAATCAAATTCTGAAAAAATTTCCCCAAAATATGAAAATATCAGAGAGACCTGAGAGCTGCCACGGCCCCGTTTTTCGTGATTGGCGAATGCGATACGTCCACTGTGGACATTGAAACGTGGACGTTGAACTACGTGGCCAATGTCCACGTTTGGGCAAGCGTACGTATGGATAAGTAGGTCTACATATAGATCGGAGTACGGGTAGGTAGGAATTCGGATAGTCAGGGATAGCGGGACATAATTCGAGAGTTGAAAATATTAAATAACATAAATTAACGAAGTAACAATAACTTTAATATAATAAGGACGTAAAAAGAATTTCGTGTTATTGTACGTATACCGAATATTTC
>NW_011967231.1:1594238-1713037 GCF_000949405.1 Vollenhovia emeryi | reverse complement strand
TATAAGTATACAAGTTTGATACAAAACCTGACACATTTAATTTTAGCAAAGTGCTAGTAGAAATAAAACAGGTCAATAAAATGTGATGATTAATGATAAAAAATCAAACTTTAATAAACTTACTATACAGTCTAACATAGCTTGTCAGCAACATTTTATATTTAGTAGTTATACGTATAATTTATATTTCACATTTTACTTTTTATTCCATTATCGTATGTAAGTTTCATGATAAGAGCATACATACTCAATGTAGACAGCTGCGGGATGCGAAACGAAGAAGATTGGTTTTTGGTTCGTGTCGCTACGTCGATTTTTCGCCGAGTTATAGCGTTTTAAAAATCGGGCGCGCGCGTCCCATTCATATGACAAGGTCGCGCGAGTTTTTACGCAAGTAGTACGCGAGCGTACTACGTCCTTAAAAAACTGGCATCAAAACATACGAGGCACAGATGTTCGGTAGTAAACACCGCCACGCGAGACGCCGCCGCGCGAGACGCCGCATATACGCGCCGTCTGCTGCTTCTGAATGAGGATTAAGATCGCGAGTCGATATAATCGTTAATAACTCCGCACAGAAAAATCGTAGGAAGATGGTCCTGGTCTCGTTGGAAAGCAAAGATTTCAACGCTTCTAACGAGATAAGAATCACTTATCTCGGATTATTAGTTTATGAAATATCGTTTAATATTTCTGAAAATAAAATTGATTTTCTTCCGAGATCGAGGTCACGAGTCGATATAATCGTCAATATCTGCGCACAGAAAAATCGTAGCAAGATGATCTTGGTCTCATTGGAAAGCTAAGATTTCAGCGCTTCTAACGAGATAAGAATGGCTCATCTCGGATTATTAGTTTATGAGGCATTATTGATAAATTCCGAGAAAATTGATTTTGTCCCAAGATCGAGAGTGCGAATTAATCTTTCGATTGGATGAATCTCTCTCACGTCGTGCATTAAATAGCAACACAAGTTTCTTGTTGATAATCCCCTCCTCGGGTACTACCTTGTCGTGGTGGAGGGGCTTAAGTACCCTGAAGGGTTACTCTCTAAAAATTAATCAGTGAATTATCACTGAATTAGTGAATATTCACTGTTTTTTGTGATAATCCATTGATTGATTTTAGAGAGTACATACTCTAAAGACGGGACAACCAAAGGTACCCATTGCACTATTTGGACCCGATTTTTCAGTTTCTAATAAACTGTTGACGATAGTTTAATCGATTCTCTGTCTCTTCTTGGATAATAATATAGAAAAGCATAGAGAGTCGAGTAACTTCTACATTAACAGTTAACAAGAAAATGATAAACCAGGCCTAACACTCTCTGAAAGTTAATCGATGGATTATTACTGAAATACTGAATAACGAATCGATTCACTGTTTTCAGTGATAATCCACCGATTGACTTTTAGAGAGCACATTTATTAATTGATTCTGTTCATTTCAGCACGAACTTTCGAGGACTGACGAATAATTTCGCTATTATTTCGCCAGTTTAAACGAATCGCAACCGCGCGCGGCGATTCGTCGTGTCGTGTCGCGTTCGGGAGTGCCGTTTGTGTAATTGGACTAAAGACTTTCAAAGTGTAAAATCGCGCGAACGATCTTTGTGTTTTCGCGAGTGTGCAAGAAGACAACCTGAGTGGAGGAGGAGGCCTGGGGAAGGCATCAAGCACCGGTGGAGCAACTTTAGGGTAAATATTTTTTCTTTTGTATAAAATTAATCTTTGTCTTGTTTATTTTCAATAATTTAAAAATTATTTTCTTTAATCTGGCCCTGGCCGAGGTGATATTTTTTCGCATTAAACTTAGAATAGAATATTTAGACACTACCTCCCAGTCACGGTTCGAGAGTCCTTTAAATTCTTTGAAATCTGTGATTAACACATACGAGCCATACTAATTTATTAATTTTCTTTAATATTCATTTTCTTGAATACTCTGTTTTAATATAAACTTTATAATTGTATGTTACAGGATCAACATAGTTAAACTCCGCTGCTGCGCTTCGTTTGGTGAGTCAGAAACTTTTTATCAATCAACCGTATTAGCATCTTAAGATATTACTTGAAACGATTTTGAAATAAGAACTGGCTATGAATACGAACCTACGCGGGTAAATTTCATAATTATCAATGCAACACCATGAGTCCGAAGATATAAATTATAAGAAGTATTAATATTATCAACTGTCAATGTATAAGCTTTTCGAACAAACAGTATCAAGTAATATCGAACGTCGGTTGTTGCGCTGCCACAAGATGCGCTAAGCTTGGCGTGCACAGGTACAAGTACCGTCGGCATGTGAACCAAGGAACACATAAGCAATATGTCCATTATATATTTTGGGCAACCGTTGTTTCTCATCGGTCGGTCTCCATTTTCACCCCCGTTTACCGACGATAAACGAGTGGTTTCAGTTACCGCGCTCCAGGATCGCTGCGTACACCCTGAATCAGGCAACCACTCGTGCTCGTCTTGAATTGCTCGATACATCCTTCGAAGGGACAGAAAGGGGAAGGTTGTTTCTACCCTTGTTTTCCTTTTCTGAGACGGAGACCTCCGTTAGAGGGGTGGAGAAAACTCGAAGGACCCGGGAGAGAAAGAGAGAGAGCCCACGAAGATGCGTGGTGGCCGAGCGTGAAAACGAGTTCACTGGTTATATATTTCTCGGTTCGCCGGGGCGTTAAAGTGTTGAAATTTCATTGAGGATCTAATGAAGCGCGCCGGATAAGGTCTCTCCTTCTCTCGCGCGGGCTGTTTGTTCGTAGGGGTGGATGGCCCTTCGAGATGCGTAAGCGAATTTACATGCTTCAGGATGGGTTCTCCGTTACTCCGTCTCTCGGAAGACCGGAGTACTGGCCTCGAGCTTTTCAGCCAGAACGTCCTCGCGTTTGAGAGGGACACCCACCTTGCATTTCATTAACTTTCCATTGCATTATTAGTATTTTCTCCAATAATGACCGTATTAATAGATTTTACAAAGTTTAAATTATCGTATTCTGAACGATGAATATATCGAACAATAAGAACCAATGGAAAAAATTTTACATCGTTCAACTTGGAAGGAGATCGCGTTTTAATAATTGTATATTTAAATCATAATTTATTATGAAAATGCAATCATCTCAAAATACTAAGAGTGAATCATAATTACAAAATAATTTTACCTCTTGCCTCTTTTATAATTTTAATTATAATGTAAAAGAAAAAGATGTAGTTGTCCCTATAAATATGCTCCGAGTGCGGCAAGAGAAATGTGCGAAGATTTCCTGTAGAAGCGATCATTCACATTGCGTCCCTGTTAAATCGATAAAAAATAATTGCTGTTATTCTTTGATAATACTATAACGGTACAAACAGTGTATAATCGACTATTTGAGAATCTTGAGAATAATGTTAAAAGAAACGCTGTTTTATACCGCGATAACGTTAAAATATAATATTTCGTGCAGGACTCCAAAGCTTTCGAACAAATATAAAATGTAAAGTTCAGAAAAATTTATATAACACAAGCCGAGAGAAAGTTATTCGGTAATAAATATTACGTTATTTTTATATTTTATATAAATGTTATGTTATTTACAATGTATATCTATGGCGTGCCCGCGAGATTTAGGTGGGTGTAATTTGAACGGCGTGCATATGGGTCGGCTTCCGTTCTGATTGCCCTTTCGAAAGTTTTTGCATTGAAATTTCACACACGTGTAACTATCAAAAGCTGCCGTGCCGGTGTAATTGTGAGAAATGGTACGCGACATTAACCCGAAGGGTGCTAAGTCGAGAAGACACCCTCTGCAGGCAGCTCCCGTCTTCGAGTCGGCCAAATGGATCAAAGTAGAACTTTGCTGCTCTCGCTCGTCTTTTATCAGCGGATCGTACCGTCCTTGGAATATATAAATACGTCTTTCTCGTGACACAAATAGGCGATATATCAGCATATGTCAGGAATGCGAAGCCGCGACTGAAGGCGATCCCGAGCGCTTTCGTATTCCGGGAATTTCGGACGCTACGAAAGTGCGAAATCGCGAATACTGGGCATCGCGGATTAGGATTAGGTCTTACTTTTTGGGACCAGGTGTACCTTCGAAGGGGAAGAGCTGAATAAAGGTTGCCAGACATATACCGCATGATTTATTTTTTTTTATTAAGTTTATTTTATATATCGACAACAACACGTCATACATTAGAAAACAGAAGGTTTCTTGAAGCAAACTCGAATGAAAAGTTTTGTGGAACAATCCGAGAGACACTATGTGAGTGTGCCGCGCCATCATCTATGGAGTCGTATATATATAATATTGCGTGTTCTTGTGTTTCACATATGTCACGTGTATGTGTTTGTATGCATTTCCATGTGTTTGCACGTGTGTGGTTGTATTTGTGTGTGTGTGTCTCTGTGTACTACGATACTCTCTCTCTCTCTCTCTCTCGCTCTCTCTCTCTCGTATTTTCTCTCTTATTTTCTCATTCTCGCATCCTTTCGCTCGCGTCCTCTCGCACGTTTCTTTTCCACGCTCTTTTTCTCCCGCCCTTTCGCGCTCCTTTCACCACATATACGCGCGCACACGTTCTTTCCGCCCGCCTTTCTCTCCCTCTCTGTCTTACTTTCTGACATTCCGCGTGCGCTCTCCTCTCCCGATGTATCAATAATCGATTCGCGTATTTCCGTGGAACTAAACTCGATTCGGAACTGGGAAACTACGCGAGATCGAACGAAAATCGTAATTGTTTCTCGTTCGATCCCGCGTCTTAAGTTGGTAGTCGATAGCTTCCACCCTCCTTTGCGTCCCCTCGCGCGCGCATCTATTGTCGTCCTTTTTCTCTCATCTCTTTCGCCATCCTCTTCCGCTTCTCTCTCTCTCTCTCTCTCTCTCTTTCTCTCATCGATATGCATTCGCTCTCTGTCTTTCTCTCTTTCTCTCCCTTTCATTCCCTCTCTTACACACACACACACACACATACTCTCTCTCTCTCTATTTCTTTCTTTCTCTCTGTTTCTATTTGTGGTGAATCGTCTCCGAAAATACTATATGTGGTGTTGCAGTGAAAGAAATACAAAAATAACATTAATGTATAACGCGCCAGAAAAAAGACGCCGCTCGTCCAAGATAAACGAAAGATTTCGATATCGGTCGCGAGGGGTGCAAACTTAAATATTCGATATTCCAAACGAAAGAAATTCGCACGAGGCGCCCTCCGCGTTTCATCCAGCCGCGCGCGGAATTTCGCACGATTACCGTTCTGCCATTTTTGGTGCCTCTATCTCTCTTTCTCTCTCTATCTATCTATCTATATATAATATAATATATTTATATTTATATATATTATTTTGTTTCTTTGCTTCAAAAAGCGGCAGTGCATCGTCGTCGAATTCACTCTCGGGCTTTGAGAAGGGAGGGCGATCGTTCTTTCTCTCTCTTTTTCTCTCTCTCTCTCTTTCTTTCTCACACACACACGCTCTCTCATTTTCTCTCATTCTGTCACTCTCTCTCTTTTTTTATCACTCTCTCCATTTAATATTCTTCTAAGTTCAATTCGCGACGAAATAGTCTCGAATCACTCCTCGTCTCACGGCCGCGATATATATCTAGGAACGTCCGGGGTTTCGTCCGACGGCCTTTCGCAGCAACGAGATGTGAATTTTGACTCCCGTGCCGAAAGAGGTGTTTTTTTACATATCTCCCTCTTAGTATTTAGCCAAAGATATACAAGAAAAACTAGCCGCGCAGCGCGTGCCAGCGATGCAACCCACCGCGCCTCCTCTTGCAATAATTTATGTACAATTTTACAACCTACGACGCCGCCGACGATATAATTTTATTCTCCTTATAGTTCACTTTTAAGTACACGAATAGGACCTAGACATCGTTAATTTTTTCATCTTTACACTATACTAACGAAATCTAAACGTTCAATTTTCATTTTCACCACACTAGGAATAATAAATTTTGCCGTATCGTTAGTATACCTTTATAGAAATATGCTTACAAAAATAGAATTTCGTGAGGCGCGGAAAACGCGTCGCTGCCGGATGCGGGCGAGCTTATAGGAATTTCTCTTTCATCTTCACTTTGATTCGGGAAGTAGCCTCGTGCCTATCCCTCAGTCCTAACTTTTATCGTCATCGCTCGGCGACCAAAATACCGCGAGTGTGTGATTTTCCCTTTTGTGCACGCTTTCTTTCTACATATCTCCCGCGCCGCGCAGACCGCTCGGACGCTCGTCCCCGTGCGAATAATTTTTAGCGTGTGAATTTTCTCCCTCGCGCTAACCTCCGTCGCTCTCGCACACTCTCTTCTGATTTTGACCACTCTCAACTCTTTCTCACTCTCGTTCTCTCCCCCTATGTAATCTTGCACGCACTCGCGCACGCATTCACGCCTCGTCATTTTTCTCTTCTCGCACATTTCCTCGCGTTCATTTTCTCTCTCTCTCTTTCTCTTTCTCGCATCTCACTCTCTCTTTGCATCTCTTTCTTACTCCACAATTTTCTCACTCTCACACTTATGTGCTCAACCTCACTTACATCAATCGATCTTAGTATCCGCTCACTTTTAAATCGCTCGAGTCGATCTCTTCGTTTCTTTTTGTATAGTTTGCCAAGAACGTATATGTGTCTCGAAATTGTGAACAACTTATATATCGTTTCGCTGTCAACGCATCATGTACATACAATAATACAATCTCTCAATCGTCGTAATAACGGGTGACAATTATAATCACGATAGGGTAGTAAATAACATAATGTATATAGTATGGGGGAGGGGAATGGACTTAAATCGTCAACGAACAATATCAATAATAGTAGGTGGTGGATGACTGACAATAGTTAATCGCAATAATAATAGTAATCATACCGATAATCGTTATAAAGATGTAATTTGTCTTTTTTTTGTTTTCGTATGCACAATAACCTCTTTTGTCCTCTCTCTTTTTTTCATTCACGTGCACTCTCACGCGCGCTCCTAAACTTCAAGGTAACATCATCATTTAGACTCGTCATTACAATATTACATTATTAGATTACATTATATCATAATACGCTAGCGTTTATTCGATAAATTTTACATACTTTGATACGCAGTATGATGGTTTCAAAAACGGTCATCGGCCAACCAAATTTTGTTCACACATCAATACACCTACGCTCAGTAATCGAAGTAATTTGTACTTGTAGCCATATATTATAAATATTTTTAGTAGTTCGGCCTCTCTTTCTCTCCTTCGCTATCGTTTCGCAACTTTTTCGTATCTCTCTTGTTCCATTCGGTCGCCAGTAGTTCGAGGCCCTACACATTTTTTTCTTTTGATACGAATATTTAAATATTATTTTACCACCGTTTTCCTGTCCCGTTCTCTCCCCCTCTTGCTCTCGCATTCTCATTTTCTTTCTCATGCACACACACAAAAACTCTCTCTCTCTCTCATACACACACACTTGTTTTCATTCTCCCTTTCGTACTTTCCCTACCACCCTATCTTTCGTCACCGTAAACTTCCGATCTGACGAAATTTTTACAAATCACGGAAGTGATACGCTTCCGATTCTATCGATCTCTCGTCATTTTCGTTTACGCCACTTGTTATCTCTTTTTTTTTCCCTGTGACGCCTAAATGGTATCGACGTATCTTTGCCAAAAATATATAAAAAAGACATAATCGCGATTTTCTTCGAAATCGAAACAAGCGTGTTTCGGCTCGAATGAACGAGAGCGCCAACTACTACGGACAGAGGGACAGAGTTCGTTTCCGCTTTTTTACACGCATTTAACATTCGCGATTTTGTCCCTTCTCGACTCCTCCTTCCTGAGAAATCCCGCGAACGTCGCACGCGACTTGTGGACCGCGAAGTGAAAGTCTAGGTATGTCTTTTGGATCGCCGTCGCGAGGAGAGACATTCACAATCGTGGCCTCGATCGCGGCCCGCTGATAACGACGAGTGAAAATTCTCGCGTGGATCAACCGATGTCACTCCTCGCGCGCGTCATCCGTTTTTGGCGCCCTCGAAATTCCGAGCCTGCATCGAGATCGAGGCGCGGTCACCGGGCGACCGAGAATCATTCCCGAAAATGTACAATAAATTTCTCTCGGTTTTTCGCGTCACCTCTCGCACACAAGACTACTCGTTCCACCAAAGTACACACTGCCACAAAACGCTCGTTAAGACCCGCTCGATTTCCCAATGCACTCGTTTATTCCTTTTCCCTCTCTATAACAGCTTTTTCGTCTCTCCTCTTTCTTTTTTTTACAATAACTTTTTTTAGAACATCCTAAAAACCACGAGAGGATAGATAAAGTCGATATCTTTTAATTCCTTTTTATACACCTAAACGTTACTTGCATCCATTACGGACGGGACCGCCGGTGACCAAGCCGTCAATCGCGATAGTAGGATTCAACCTCTGTTGACATTTCGTCATTTCCTCCCTTCATCTCGCTTCGCTCACGTCCTATCGCACTTACATTCTATCACTTTCGCACTGTCGCACATCTTCATATTCTCGCTCGCAACGTCGTTTTCGCTCTTACGCTCTCTCTCACACACACACACTCTCTCTCTCTCTCTTTATCTCGCGTACTATCATACTCTCATGGTCACCATATTATCTTTCGCTCGATTTTTCCCTTTCTCTCGTTTTCTTTTTTTTCATCAAATTAATATTATTATCATGAATCCTCGCTACGAATATGTCGCCCCTTTATTTTTGTCTGCCGCATCTAACGTATTTCTTTTTTTTATCTTTCGAAATGCAACCGCGACCTTTATAAAAATGTACACTTACTACGTTTAATTGTCATCATTTTCATCATTTAAGATACAACAACATACTATACGTATATGGCTCTACAGATGTTCGCTTGCACTGTAACTCAAACGTGTGTCGTGAATATCTCCCTGCCATCCGTCGGCCGTCGGCGCTAAAATCGGCGGATCGACGACGAGAACGGTTCTCGTGGGAGGATCGATGGCGCGCTGTATCGCGGGAGTACCGTACTCTCGTCGTTTAGGCCCATACTTTGCTCTTTATTTCTCTCGTTGACGGAGAAGCATCGATCGCGCGCGCGCGCGTCACACGGTGGGTACATTGACGCCCGGAGCCGTCTCGTCGATCGATCTCGATCGCGCAAACGTCGACGGATTTTGGGAGAGTATGGATTTTAGTGTTTATTATTCTTAAATTTGTTTTTTGTTTTTTTTTTTGAAAATTAGGACCTTCCCGCGCGCCGAGTCGCATGGCTACTCGGACGCGTCGGGAGTTCTTGTTTAGAAACTCCTACCCGCGTTATGCTTCTGTCGGGGTACCCGCAGGCAACACTTCCCGGGCTGCATGATCGTCTTACATCCCTATCGCAACCGTCCTCGCGAACAAGCCGACGGCACGGTTTGCGCTACCGCTTGCTTACCATTGTTTCATTTTGTTTCTTTCTTTTTGGTTTTTCAACACGTGTTAATAGAGCTCGATGGGCATAACGGCCTAATGAGAAAATCAGGATGTTAATTTCCACGGTGTGTAAAACGCACGGATTATCGCGAATTCGTGGGCCAATTCTGTCTCTCTCTCCCTCTCTCTCTCTCTCTCAGTTTTCTCCACCTCTAACGCCCGTGTTACTCACGGCTTTTGCGACATTGTAATCGACACGCCGCGTGTGTGTGTGCCGATTCGAGAGGCCGCTCGACCCGCGCATCGGGAGGAACGCGCATCGATCGTCGGATCGACTTTTGATTTTCACCAGCGAGCCACAACGCGGGATTGTCTGTCCCGCGTTGGACTCTACGATCCCGTTCCGCGGGTCGATCCCTCGAATCCGTGGTCTCATCCGATTTTCACTGTGTTGCAAGCGGGCGGGCCCCAGTCTCGTTGACCATGGCGTGTGTGTTAAACTGGTCGCCGTGTCGCGGCGGCACCAGGCGGTATACTGTATACAAATATCATTAAGTTTTATCATTACAATATAGGATCTTTTTTTCTTGTTAAGTTTATGTGGCATGTATATACGCATTGTCATGGAAAATGAGAACCAGTCTTATGGCGCCTGTCTGTTAAGCGCAGGCATATTCTGTAACGTAAAAATATATACATCATCTGTGTGGTATGTATAGTGCTGCTCTGTAACTCAAGATTTTACATCCAGTTAATTGCATCTCGTTTAAGTCCTGTACAAAAATGTTCAGCTACGCTTTGAGGCAGATTCAGCCCCGATCGGGTAAGCCCGAGTCGCGCGCGTCTCCCCGTATAACTGCCGTCGTTGATTCTTGAGCTGATTCTCTAAAGAGGAGAGATCCGCGGCGAGACGATTACGAGCTACGCGCGCGGACCGCTCTCTCAGGAGGGGAACGATCCTCTCTCCCTTGTACGCGCGCGTGGGGAACGCGCGACCCAGTCTCACGGGGCAAGAACGAAGCGGACCCGCGGGTAGGTTACCATTGTTATTTTTTTGTTCACAAACTGCACGGCAACTAGTGTTCTGTTTATCAATTTTCATTTCTGCTGTTACGTCTGTCTATTACTGCTGGTACCTGTTACTGTGTTACGTATGCGTATGCGTGTGCCAGTGTAACATTACGTGTCCTCGTGTAAAATGTCTCTGTCCCGTGTCGATCAAATGGTCGTGTGAGGATGGCGTAATCCGTGTGGTGTCCTACTAGTGTGTGACCAAACGTCTCCCATACCTTATCATCGTCGTATTATCATTAAATATCATTAGTATACTATATATAATATTATATCGAAAATAACGGATAATACAACACGTAGGGAATCGAGGGGTTGCGATTGGATAAGGGGGAGGGTGGGAGGCTAGTTGGGGATAGTTGGTGTTTTTCGTGGGTGTGGGTGGGCGGCTCGAGGGTGGAGAGGACGTCGAGGGACGTTGGTTATGGGGGTTCGAAAGGGGCGCTAGCTGCTAACACCAGCTTGGTGGTTGTTATTTCGGGGCGTTACGCGCGTCCGCGCTCGCGATCGGTGCTCGGGGACACGTGGTCGTCGCGGGAGACGCACCGATCGACGCTCAACGTCGAGCTCTCTCGCGGGAGAGGACGGCCCAGGGGCCCAGTCGTCGCGACGCGAGATCTCGAGCCGATCGTCGAGTGCTGGGTTCAACTCATCCGGCGCGACTCGCCGATCGCGAACGCTTGGACGGCATTAATGAGCGGCGGAGCTAAAGTTACATGGTCTCCCCACACGTGTGCGTACAATCGTAAACGAAGTCTTTTTCATTACAAGTCTGTCTACTAAAAACACTAATGATAAATACGTTATCCGACGGGTTCTTTATACTGACTGGATTATATTCCGGAGGATCGATTGAACGGGAGTTGGGCGGGGGCGTGGCGGGGCGGGGGTTGACGGTTGACGGCTCGCGATTAGATCCATAGGTAATTATCGGAGGGGGGGAGGGCGGAGGGCGGAGGGAGGGAGGGGGGAAGGATCTCTGGGCAATCGGTAATCGGGTCGGGACAGTTATCGTGGATAAAAACGGGATAATTGAATGATCCACTGAAGAAGGGTCGGGCGTTTAAGGGGAGGGCGGGATGAGCGGGACTTAAAACCGGGTATCGGGTTACTTTTAATCGCTTGCTTATTAGAACTGGACTGGCTGATACAACTGGTAGAATACAAGTTTTTTTCTTTCCTTTTACATACGGCTATTACTTCGATATACGGTAGGTAGTTAGTTATGTAGTTGTCGACACACAATTCAATGATTACTGGGCGTTTACTGTTTATACTGCTTTACTGTTTGTTTAATTGTTAATAATTAAGTAAGTTTAATTGTAGTTAGTTAGTTAGCTCTTACGTAGCTCTCGTCATTCATAGTTAATGTGGTTAAATTCTACGCTTGTATTTGGGAAGTCTTAAGGGGTTTTGGGGATCGGTGAATGTAGGTAGCGCCGGGTGCCGGCCGTGACGATACGGCGATCGCGCAAAGATCGGGCTGCGGCGTGTCGCTCGATTCCGAAATGGATGCAGCTCCATCCGGTTTCGGATCGGAGCGTCGCGGCGCGCCGCGCCGTCCCCGGCGACCGTCGATCGCCGCGGGATCGACACGCGACATGCGGGTTACTTTGATGGGGAGTGGGAGAGACCATAGTACACATATATATTATGTAATTATACTTATCGCATAGTAATTGCATTTAATCAATACACGTGTGTATTATCGGTGCAAAGCAGCGTTCCGAACTCCTTGCACGAACCAAAATACTTCCGTGGGGCATGGATAGGTGGTGTGTGCATGCGAGTGTGCAGATATCTTGTCTGTGTACTCGTGTGGGCGTGTGTATACATGCTGGTGAACATCTTCGTCACACGTGGACGTGTCACATTTCCTTCTTTCTCTTTCCATTGCGAAATTTTTGTTTCGAGCGGACGACATCCTGTCAAGAGGACGGTCGTTATTTCTTTCCCGAGGACGCGTTTCGAGCGCGTTTCCCGGCGAATTGTACACGAAGCTTTCATACGTCGCGATACATGCGTTACTACGGTGTGCGGCACAGCTCGTGCACCTGGTCTCGGAGGTATCTTATTAAGCGTACGCGTGTCACGCGAGGACGATAATGCCCATGGGATAGCCGTGGCCTCATTTGGCGCGCATCTAATTGCACGGCAAGACGAGGTCGAGGCATCGTGGTATTGTGCGCGGATTCGTCCGGAAACGCGCGACGTTTGACCACTCCGGGTGTGCTCCTCTTTTTTTTGTAGTTGAATTAACAACAGAACGTCTCACTACGATTTGATATATTTTTACGCATGGTCCCGATACGAGTTACAGTAATCGGCGAACGTTTGTCGCTCGCGAGTCGGTGTACCGAAGATAATTAGAGGACCCCTCCCTCTTGTCCGCGACGACGTGCTATGCCCGTCGTTTCGTTACCCCATCGGGATACGGCGCTGATCTTAGGGGCGCCGTTTGACGGTGGCGGTCCTCTCGACGGCGGTCGTCGCTCGTGCGAAGGTGTCGATCTGTTTCTGTCCTGTACGCGTGTTATGTGTGTATATGCATAGCCGGTTTAGGATGAAATTAACGGGCAGCGGGCGAGCACCAGTCAGGCTTTGGGTGGGCGTTCGGTCTATGTCGGGCCCCTTTGTATAATTTTAGTATTTTTTTCGTATAAAATCAACACTGAAGGCACATTCTATCGGACGAGTCGGCCCAGTGTGTGCAGTGAGTGAGATTGGGCGCGGGATCCTAATCCACGTGGTTTACGTAGCCGCGGCAAGCCTGGCATATTTTTGCTGCGGGCTCACGGGGGCCTTATGCACCCCCGTCGCTAGCAATCGGGACAATCACGGGTAGTAGGGCGGGAGAGGGCGGGCTAGGGGAGGAGAGGGAGAATAGGGTATAATATTAAGCGGAGATATATATTTGGTGGCAGCCGCGGCCGGGCCCCGCGCGAGAAACTGTTGTTTCGTGTGACGGTTATTTTGATCCGGTTGCCTTCGTCTATTGCGTCGGGTTTTGGGGGTCTGTTCATTTTTTTCGCTTAAGTCGAAATGGCTATTTCAAAATTGAGAGCCGGCCCGACGCTCGCCTGACTTTGCCCAGGCCAAACGAAAATGGTTATCGGGGTACTTCGTGCCCGTAGTCGCGCGCGTGTCTCACGGCACCGGTTTGCGTTTCCGCTCGAGATCGCACCGTGTTCGCTAATTTTGAAAAGCAAAACCGAGAACTCGCTCGAGATGTCGAAGAATGGCGCGGACGTAGCTTGGTTGTATCGCGGCTCGCAAGGATCAGCGCGTAAATTATTTTAAATATGTGTGCTTCTATGGTGTCTGTAACTAAGGCATTGTTTTTTAATCTGGCGAAGAACGTTGAAAATATTTCTCCGAGTACGTATAAGAGATAATTGCGAAATTATCTTGCTGTGAACGCTCCTTTTGCGACCGCCGGAGTCGTCGACGACGGATCGCATCGGTATACCTGTTTCTTTGCTGCCTTTCCTTGCGAGAGGGAGGCTAAACTTAAAACCGGTTAAAACGACCGCGTTAATCCTGAGTGGATTGTCTCCGCGATCGAGTCTGTCACGTGTTCGCTGAGTTACCTGACGGCATTAATTATCACGTATGATCCTCGGCGGATAATCGAGCCGTTCACGCGCAAACTCCGGGCACTGGGATTAAAAACGTGAAGAGTCTGCGTGTATCGTGATGCGTGTACTGCGTGTACGTATATGTATATCACTCTTTTATCCTCTGCATTTTTAAGAATTTCGTCGGAGAAGGAAACATTGCTCACTGGCGTGGAAGAGCGTAGAACCGGAAGCCGTCGCTTCGATCGAATTTGAACGATTGAGATTGAACACCTTTGCATCCTTCGAATATCATACGTAGCGTATAATATTTGAGTCGTCTCTCGACGAGAACGAAGGTAAGATCCCCGGCAAAAGGAATGATTGAACATCGTTCTCGTTCGACCGACGCGTCCCTGTTACAGTTCCGCGATTTATGCGTGGCTCCTAGAGGTCGTCTCTAAGTAAATTGATAATACTGCTTTCCCCTATTGTCCGTGGCACCCTCTGATAACGGCATAATCTATACAACAGTCGGGTGGATTTCTCCAAATACGCGGATTTCTCTAAACGGTAATGAGTGCCATACAACGCGCGCCTCCTTCCAACGCGAGCTAAACTAGTTTTCGAGAAACAGAACGAACGAGCAATTAATTCTTCGTCATAATAGCTCGGCCTCGCGGCGTTTAACACGTTAACGATTTAAGTAACCAAGCGAGAGAAACAACGGAACGTGACTAGCTACTTTATTATTTGTACAAAACGGAGGCGTCACGACGAAGAACTGAATCCACGCTCGGAAGTGGAAGCGCGCAGTCGTGTGGCAAACACTTAACGTGTTCAGAAAGACTTACTAGCAATAAAACATCGTTAATACGAAAAAACACATTTCAATTCGATAATTCGAAGCGGTACTTAAACTATTGCGGAATGTATAAAAAATCTCGGCGACTGGGAAGATCCCGGGAGCGGTGTCGTGCGTGCCGCGGTGATTCAAGGGAAACAAATCATCCGCCAGCACGAGCACCACCTGGACCGAGTCTTCCAGTCGCCCTGTGTCTACGTACTCACTATAAAACTTAAACTCAACAATCAGGCGAACCTACGGTTAGAGACGTCGATCGAGAAGAATGGTTCGTCGCGTCCGCGCTCACTGGCGTTTTATTCGCAGCAATTTTTACTATTTTCACAGTGTCCCAATGCGTGTATCGTCAATGTACAAGTTCTCGTCGATGGACGTCACATGGTACGCGTGCTTAAAAACAGAGGCAGAGGGCTCGGTAGTGTTTCTCACAGAATTGTCCCTTCTAGGCTTCGCTCTCTTCTGCGTTTCGGGCCTTCGCTTTCTTCCAAAGGATACTTTACGCGCGGAGGACATTTGTCTTTCGCATTTCAGCGGAAATTTCATGTGCAGATTAAGTGGTAATTCTTCCTTTCTCGGATCTGTTATATTTCGCGTGATTATCATATGCTACTGCGGCTTTAAACGCTTGTAATGTAGAGTATGTTCTATTGTGTTTGCGTCGTAGATATGCGACACATTAGCTCAGGAGATGATTAACTGTTGTCGAGAATTTGTCCGGTGTCAGTTAGCATATATGACGTGCGAATTTTGAATGATTTTTCTCTTTTCCTCATCGAAGCGTTTCCATGTCTACGGTGTCAGCATAAGAGACGGCGGAGAGAAGCTGTGAGTAGCTTCTTCGTCACTGTCGTACGGTGGCTGCGTTTTATCGAATTTAGAACTGAAAACCAGTGTAGCCGGCAATATTGCATCCTGTGTTGCTCTGCATTGGCTTGGAGAATAGCAAAACTGAAAACCAGTTTTAATAATATTGCGTCCCTTACACCTTTCATAGAAAAATGGCGCTTCGTAATTTACAGAAACGTATTATATGTCGTGTGATAGATTAGCATTATCTTCGTTTCGCGATGATCGAATCGTAAATGCACCTCCGCGCTGGCTCCAGTTTTCTTATTTTAAATGGAGGGTTTCATCCACTCTATACATCGTTTTTTTTTTATATTTTTGCTCAATATCTAACTTTATCGAATTTAACATGGTTTAATATGGTTCTTTTTAGTAGCACCCAATCTTGTTTTTACTTTAAATATGGGATAATATTTCCGGTCCACTTATGTTAAGAGTTTCGTGATGTCTTGGGTGGGTTTGTGAGTAGGGTAGATTATAGGGGGGGGGGGGTAGATTATAGGGGTATATAGGGGGCAGGAGAAAAGGGTATCGAGGAATATGGTGGACTTGCAGGACTCTCGATGGATAGCATAGAGTTCCAAACGCTCCGTGATCTACAGACATTCAATATTAAACAGATCAATCAACTATGTCGTCGTATAATACCACTAGGATAGTTCCATAATCGTTAAGTTATATCAATAATATAATCATATCATTAGGTATCATTAATGCTGTGTGTGTGTTCTTCCTCGTGTGTATCTCATTATACTTAAGTCTCAAGTTACAAGCTAGCGTATAAATGATGGGTAAGAAACGATCACTCCGACGGCGGTGGATCCTGCCGGCCCGACTTCACGGAGTGTACCGATCGGCCTCCCGCTGCGAATCCGCACGTTCGGACCAAGGTAGTCGGATACAGCCGCCGTAAAAGCGTCCCACGCACGGTCGATACACCCCTCACGCTCGACGAGGCAGAATCGGTCCCGTCTCGGTGGATGGTTTTTTAGCCACCATGTACCGGGTTGCCTCGTACCGTTTATACTATATATCATTAATCGTATTATCGTTATGTATCATTACTCATTAATTATTTAATTAATCGTTAGGTATAATTCAATTAATCGATACTCTTAACCCCTTTATCGTTTAATTATTATTGTTAGGTAGTTTATAGTTTATTAGGTTTCGATAACGCGTACGGATTGGAAGCAAACCTTGTTCACGTGGGGAAGGATCACGGGAGGGGCGTTGGGAGGATGAGCTGGCTCCTGCGGGTTGTCACGGGGGCAGGTTGATGTCTCGGAAGGGACGTACCTGTTGTCCCGCGCGAAAATCTGCGAAAAATCAGAAAGTCGAATAGCGGATCTCCAGTGATTCCTTTTCCTTTATCATGTGTCACTCATTCTCTCTCTTTCCCTTTATGCACTCCTCTTTCGCTCCCGTCCTTTCTCTCCTTCTTACGTACCCGCTCTTTTTCACTTTCCTACGTTATGCGAATTGCTTAGAACGCGTCACGTCTTCAACGAATTGCAAGTGGCAAGGTCTGATTCGTTTCGCAAGTCAATATCTTGGGCGTTTTTAATTTCGCCTACGTCGGCTCACACGTTTCGTGTGTGGAATTTTATTTCTATTTCTTTTTTTTTCCACTTTTCTTTCCCCCCTTTTTTTTCCATCTTTCCCTTCTTCCGTACTACGCGTTCGGTCGCGTCGGTACGCTCCGCTCATTTAAACGGGACCAGCGATCATTTCTCTCGTCCCGGCGTGGCACCTTGTCTCGTTCTTCGTGCTTGCGCGATCTCGTCCCGTCTGCTCTTTCTTCCGGTCCTTCCCAGTATCTCGTCCTCGGAAGTACGATGCGCATCACTTGGAATCGTAATGCCGCCGCACTATTAAATCGCCGTCCATCGTAGGATATGTACTGCGTGTACAGCGTATTTTAACGTATTGGAAACTTAAGTCGTTACTATGGTATCGTATTGAGTTCTGTTGCTATTCTGCAATCGACATTACTATGGCATTCTGCAACGAGGAATCGATTCGCTTGTGTCGTTGAAAGAAGGTGCGTGTACGCTGCAAAAGTAGTCCTTTTTTTTTCCTTTGCACGACGCATCGCATATCGTGCGGGACGCGCGTAATCGCTGCGTTAATTCTGTCCTATATCGTCGTAGAGTCTGTGCGCTTCTTGCGGGGAAAAAC
Organism: Vollenhovia emeryi; assembly: GCF_000949405.1. Taxonomy (NCBI): domain Eukaryota; kingdom Metazoa; phylum Arthropoda; class Insecta; order Hymenoptera; family Formicidae; genus Vollenhovia; species Vollenhovia emeryi. Next base: position 1,695,125 of record NW_011967231.1, on the reverse strand, counting down.
CGAGACTGACGTTCTAACGAAGGGATATCGATACGTGAGTAACGTGCAACGGAAAACCGGTGTCGAGTGGCTCGACGTATTTGTCTGTTTACGGAGTACCGTGGTAACGTGTAAAATAAATGCGTGAAAGTAGGATCGTCGGTGAAGTATCGATACGGTAAGCCGTGTCCATCGATCGGCGAGGCGCGGTGATTTGCATCCGATTGCTATTGCCGTCGTTAACGTCATTGTTATCGTTCCTTAGGAGTAATCTCCGTGCCGACGGTATCCACGATTAGCTGGATGTGCAGTAGCGGCTCCCGTAATTATCACCTGCCCCGAATACGATCTAACGGACAATCGCTATCGTGTACTTGGCGCGAGGAAAGCTGCGAATTTGCGAGGCGTTACGGGCGAGTCGAGGCACATCGTATTTTCCGAGAGCGCCCTTCGACGTATTCGTTGCGATGCTGCGTGCGTGTGTTAATCGGCCATTGTTACCTCGCGTGCCCAATGCTGATCTGTCGATTACTCTGTGTCTCGGATCTCTGAACGGTACTATCTTTCGGACCGCCTTGCGTTCCTCAGTGCTGGAAGGTATCAGGATTTATGACGTCGTCGTACTTATCGTGGTAATTGGATAATTCATCGAGGGCTGTCGTCAGAAACAAGACGACGGCCTTTGCTCTCACAGCATTAGCCGTGCTTTATCATCGTCGTTTGGTTACGTTCAACTCTATAGTAATCCACTTGGTTCTCAGTTGTGCAACTAAAGTGACCGCGTGGAGAGAAGTGTAAACGAATAATGCGCACGTTCCTGTGAAGAATTTGGAATGAATATCAATTTCAAGTACTCACGCTTCGCTTAATTCTTTCTCGTTATTCGACCGATGAATACATCGTTTAAAAAACTTTGCTTTTAATGCGGTTTTATTCGTTGAAAGTGTTTTCAAAGCGGTTTATATATTTTCCATGTGAAATGTTGATACAACACTGTGATAGTAGTTTCGTTTGCGCGCGTCGTAATGCACAGCCTCGTCGAATGCGTCGTTTGCGCTAGACTTGTCTCTGGTATACGGTGTACAATGTAGATCAATTACGATCGCGTTCCACTCTTAGCTCGCTCCCTCAGTCGTCACAGTCGAGTCTCACGAAGATACGCTCGTGAAAAGAGATTATGGATTGCAAGGAATACCGCGGATCTATACGCGACGAGATAATGATACGCGACCGATCCCTCCTCAGCGCGCGTATGCCTGGTTATTCGTGCATCGCTCTTCGAATCTCTCGGATTTCTCTGCGAATTTTCTGCCGTCGCCCCGTCGTCGCGGGGAAACGGCGAGTCGACAGTCGTCCATCTTCCGCATCAAGGGTTGTTCTCCGCTTCTTCCTCTCCTCCATTCCACGTCATCGTCTTTGCTTTACTTAGCAACGAGCGTCCTTACACTAATCCCGGGTGACCCGTCCACTCGCGTCGTCGCTTTAATTACATGCAGGAAGTGTTTTTCTTCTATGCGCGAGAAGGGCTCGCCTTCTCGCCGGATAGGTGTGTTTCGCTTCGTTTTTAGCTCTTCTCTCTTTTCTTACTTTTTTTTTTCTTTTGGAGGGGAACACCTTGCGGGGAGCGTGGGGTACAGCGGGACGTGCAAACGGGGACGGGCGACTTCCCGGGTTTGGGAGGTAGGGACTTGGAGAACGGGTTACGCGTCCACGACGCACGCTTTTTCTTTCGTCGTCGTGGACACGAACCGCAAAAATTTCGAATCCGACCTGACGCGGCGGGAACAGAGAGATCTATTAATTTTTTTTTTTCTTTCGATGGTTCGGTGATTTGCTGAGTTAGCTGCGAGGTTTCGAAACTTCCCACCGCCGGCGGAATATAATATATCGTGTATATATATTATATATATTATATATTTATATCATTTTTTTTATATTAATCTAAAGAGTGAGGATTGTGGAAGTAGGTCGAGAGGAAGGTCGCCCGTCCTGTGCTTTCCACGTGCCCTGGAAAAGTATATACTAAGGCCGATTTTGGTTAAGAATACGCTTCACTTTTTTCATCTCTTTTGATCAACTTTTAATTTTAACGTTAAGGCGCAACGTGATAAACTTGTACTTTTTTCCTTGATGTGTCTTTTAGATTCTGGCCGAAACTGCGTGTGCCTGTGTGCATGTTCATGTAGGTGTACGTCCCTTGTGTGCCGTGTTCGTGTACGTGCGTTCGTGTACGTGTGTGTGTGGATGTACGCGTATGTGTGGGTGTGCTGCATCGCGATCGATGTCCATCGCCTTGCTGAGCACTATCTGTTGTGTGATTTTGAGCGCGCGCGCGAGAATACGCGCGTCACAACGCCGCGCGTCCTCTCGCGCGTCGCTTGCATTTTAGGAGCTGCTTTTTTTTTGGTGTCTGCCAAAAAACGGAATTTTTCACTCTTCGCCGCAATAAGGCGTAGGTAGGCGTAGTACGCGCGCACCGGTGGGTTTCCCGAAAAACTTGACGTCCGAAAGACTTTGCGGTCGCAACGCGGTACACGCGTACACGCACGTACACCTTCTTGCTCTACTCTCTGTGTGTCGTCTTGTGCGCAACCGAAGATTAGCAATCAACGAACAGAATTGTTTCTCGCCAAAAATGAACCCAGAAAAACGCCGGTAAAAGGTACGAAAGGAAATTCTCGCGTCGAAAGTGGTATAGTCATCAAACATCGTAATGCATGTATGAAAGTAGTCAGGTTTTCTTTCGCCCAAAGCTCTGTCTCTCCTGAGTGGATCCAGATGTGGGAAGATACGATCGGTACCGCCGGTGAAGACCTGGCGGGATCGCGAGTTTACTGCGAGCTGGCTATTGCAACTGAACCCGGTTTTAAGAGTCACGCGAACGAAGTAGCCAATGCAAAAATTTATCGAGAAAATATGATTGCCCTTTGCAATAATTTGTGCGTTCAACAGTCCTGCTCATGTACTCTTTTTCTTTTTTTTCTCAAATATGCCCTTCTTTTTAAACATTTATTTAGGTACTTCTTGGTGCGTTAGCAGTCCCAAGAGAAGTTTCGTTATCTAGATAGTACTAAGCAGTAAATTTAAGCTTCTTCTATCACGTGACTTTTGCGTAAATGAATACTGGTTGTAATGTAAAACTGCTACTGTCGGCCGCGCGATTTCTGGCCTCTCCGTAGACTGTGAAAGAGCTTGAGGTACAATCGGAACACACTCGGTGCAAGGGTCAGCGGGTAGAGACAGAACTTCCGGCCTAAAATGTACTGGCTTGTGTGAATGGTGCCCCGTCTCGGACCGAAAAAACGGACTCGCGGGGCGCAGAAAAACAATTCCCACAATATCTTACAAGACATTCCGGCCGACCGAGCAAGTCGCCAACTTCGTCATTCCACTTTGTGCCCCGTTACGTCGGCTAAGTCGCTCGTAGGAGACATTATTAATCATCCTTCGAACCTTTCGCCCGTGCTACTTTAATGTAGAGGAAGAGTTTTCGTTGCTGCTATCTACAGAATTAATTGACGCGAACGTTCGACGTTTCATCGTCCCGATCTAGACGAAGTGACGAAGATGGCCGACAAGGCTGACAGTCGTGCGCCTTTTCACCTCATTCTGGAGGGTCTGCGTTGTACATCTCCGAGGAGTTCATTAGACTCAACGCGGCGATCTAGCTCACATCCTCACACATCAACGTAGGTTTACTGTTGTTTGTTGCTGGCTGCAAGTCCTCATCTCTCTCTCTCACTTTCTCTCGCTCTCTCTCTCTCTCTCTTTCTTTCTCTTTGCTTCTTCATTATTAAATAAGTTATTCTTTTTTGTCTTAATACACCTACGATTCCCTACACGATAATACGTATAATCTAACACGACTGCTGGTTGAGACGTATGCGCAAGTAATATACTCCAGGAATACAGGCATTACATGTTCTCATTCTCATTTCGTGTGTGCTTCTCTTGGTACACGCGTGCATACAATTCACATTCTCGTTCTTTTTGCCACTCTCTCGCTCTCGCTATCTTTCACTCTCTTGATTCACGCGCGACGCAGGGTCGCAATAAGAATTGCAGACGGCAAGAAGAAATATTCCCATTAAATACGGAACGTTGATGCTCGTTTCGAAGGAGCTTCACGCTTTAGCGGAAAACTGTTAGATGATAGATACGAAATGAGCATGGGGATATTGCGAGCATGTTGCGAGCGATTGGGTAATATATGGTAATACGAAGCCGTATATATATATGTGTGTGTATATATATGAAAAGAATATAGCGTGTGGAAGCGAAGGCAGACCAGAATAACCCAATTTTCTGTCAAGCAGGATTTGGTCAAGATTCATTGTCCTACACTCTTTGTTCCTCATACTCTCGGTGGCCGAAGGGTTGGATGGATAATGACATTTGTGATAATCTGCCATTCTCGATGGTTGTGCGCGTTTTGCCTGCTTCTCGATTCCTTTACTCTTCTGTATCTCGTGAGTCGAACGTCGGACCGTGCTGGACCATTCGTCCAATGGCTTCTTCTCTGTTCCCGCCTCGATCTCTCCGTCCTCTCGTCACACGTGTCACACGTAACCTCAGATTCTCACACACATGTATAAATATTTCCTGTCTCCCGTCTTCTCTCACATTCGCGCCTACTTTCCCGCATTCACGCTCGCGAAAGATTTGCCAAAAGTATCGTGCACGAAAGGGTGGGGAGGGGAGAAAATTCCGTAATAACTTACATTTACAAACTGGCCTAATAATTTCTCCTCTTAAACTCGCTTTTCCTAATTTTATCATTTACTAGTCTTGACTTTACAATACATATATGCGGACCTCCCGGTAGGCAAGGAGGTCGGCTCTCTCTGTATAATTTCTTCACTTTTTTTTAGCAATTTTTTTAGCACATTCACTCCTCGTCTCTCGACTCGTTTCATTCCGTCCCTTTCGCTCGTTGCCCTCTATCGCTCCGTTTCGCATTCACTCGCCCTTTCATACCCTTTCGCTCGTCATCTCTCTCTCTCAGCTAGGATCGGTTTGCGCCGAACGTCTTTTGCCCGTGGCTCCGAACTCAGTCCGAAATCGCAATTCGCATAGATTTCTTCTCAGTCGTGACTTTTTTCCTCGTGCATGTTATTCATATGCGTCTCTCTTATTATCTTCGATCCGCTTTTATCTCCCCCTGCATGGTTCAACTCGTCCGAACAAAAAAGATCACCTGTTGAGATCGCGAGATTTCGTGGCTTCAACGACGGTCGCATCAAGGACACTTGGCTCCCTACACGCTTCTACACCATCCACAATTTCGTCGGTTTCCATCTCTCTCCCATGAACCGCCATCCCTTCCATCCCTCGTCGCCCACCCACCCCTAAACGCCCGACTGTTACGGATTTTCCGAGAGGTGCTCTCTTTCACGCTCTTGAATCTTGAGCGAGATTATTGCGACGTAAACTTTTCACGAGACCGACGTTCGATTCAAGACGAGAAACGTAAATGTGTTCGTTGTGTTATCTTAATTACTGCTAAGGCGAGAGCTGGAGTATGCACAGCCTCTCGACATCTGTTTTATAAATTTAAAAATCTGTTCAGTGTTATCATATTAACTTTTCACGGCCCATGCTTCAATAATATTAACAAACCAAATTGTTACATACAAGTTGCAAGTTAATTATAACAAACGTGAACGTTGAAAGATTACATAAAGAATAAAAGAATCTTAATTGAGTGTTGATCAAACATTTAGAATAGTAGCGTAATATGTAATACAAATATTTATTAATTAACATAAAAATTAAGTAATATTGAAAGTTAATAATTTATTGACGCGAGAATTGAAAAATTTGCTTCTTCCGAATAACGAGGTCGTAAAAAGTTAAGAATACTCGCGAGAGACAGGAGTATCGACTGTCTTCGCTGTAGTCCTGCAAATAAAAAATGGCGGCTGTTCACGATTTCTCGTCTTGCACCGTAATGTCGGGGATAGGAAATGAACGATTAAGAGACAACGTAAAGCTTTCGCAGCTCACCGAGGAAACGTAATGTACCTACGTTAAATCGAGACGCCGGAGTAGTCGACGGCGTCTCGAGCACCCTGTAACTTAGAATTACGAATTTAACGATTCATATACGCGCGGTGATATGTCGATCGTCGGAGGCGCGGCGGAGCCCTCCGACTGATTTTAGAAACGTTGGGAGGTAGAGACTCGGAAGACCTCTCGGATTCCTCTCTCGGTCGGATTTTACTCCCCCGTTCTCCTGCCCGACTTTTCGAAAGTCGCTCTCACCTTTTAATCCCCTACCAAACGTATTGTAGACTTAACATGCTACGTGTACTACGAGATTATCACACAAAGTTTGCTCACTCGGTGTCAACAATCAGTTTCTTTTTTCTTTTTTCTCTTCTTTTGGCTTACGCACGCGATCTCACATAGAAACATAGTTTACGCTCTAAATTCCCATGCTCTCCCTCTTTCTCCCATCGTTTACAGATTCTCACTCTCTCGTTCCCTTTCTCTCTCTCTCTATCATTCTCACATTCGGTCGTTCTCCCGGGTTCGCTCCTCCACTTCGTTCCTATCGCGCGCGCGAAAATTCGAAAGACGCGATTTCCGCCTCGCTGAAACGTCACGGGGGAGATAATGTATTTCCTGTCCCCCCTTTATCTTCCCCCGTTTTCTCTGTATACTACCGCGCCGCTATCATAATCGCGCACTCGCCATAATAAATATACCCTAATTATGTTCCTAATAGTTTGAGGAATTATTATTTTCTCAATGAATTCACTTTGAATTCCCACACTCTGCCTCCTTCGCTTTCTCTCTGATACCGCTTTCGCTCTCTCCCATTCTCACTGATTTCTCTTGTTATCACGGCTTAATCTCAAACTCGATAGTAATGATCGTAATAATAATAATATAATCATATAATAATAATTAGTTTATTAGTGTGTGTTTTTTTTAAAGTAGGTATCCTTTTCCTCTGCAGCGTGATACGACCTTCCGCTCGTCTTTATCTTTAGTTAATCGTTTATATAATAATTAATTGCAAGTGTTAACGTTAAATACTATTACTTACTTCTGCTTACGTGTTCTTAAAACTTACGCGTTTAGGTATGTACGTATGCTTATTATTTCTTCCATTCTCTCGTATTTCGTTCTCGTTTAATTTCGTTCTGTCCCGTGTACTCGTTTCTCCGTGCGTCGGCCCCGCTGCATAAATGTAATATAAACGGCGAGTCGATAGACTTCCTATATTTACTTCGTTTCGTAGATGAACGACTCTTAATCTTTCGCCTTCGTCCTTCGAGAATGTGTGTCTCTTCGTCACTACATCCTTCTCGTGCATCTCGTCAATCTCGCCGCCTGTCCTTTTTTTTTACGTTCGTTCCACTCCCATTGTTTACGCGCATCCGTAAAATCGTTGCGAATTCACCCCTTTCTTTCGGCGCTCGTGCCGTTCATCGCCAGTTCCGTCCCGCGACCGTAGGTCGCGTCGATAGATCGGGACCAGCAGCATCGATCGGGAGATAAGGAGCGCGGCTGGTTCTCCCATCGATGAGAGAAAATTTCGGCGATCGCGGTGAACCACCGGTTGCTATTCGTTACCATTGTTCACTTTTCTCCTGAGTCTCGAGCCTCTTTCCTCATGGCTCGAGTACGTCTGCTAAGATCTAGAACGATTTGTCCTTCGCGCTAGGAGAGCTTCGAATCTCGGTCGACGGAGAAATGAAAGAAGCGGACTCTTATTCTTACATTTTCAATTCGTAGATGACCTCGAAGGATCACGCGAGAGTTTTGTCTATGTGTCACGATAGTTTCTTATTCCCAGATTTTTGCGAATAACCGACCATACGAAAAATTCCTCTGACGTTTCAGCTTATACGCTGGTAAAGGCGACTGGGGATTTAAAATCGGCTTGGCCTTGAACAATTATTACGCTGCTTTTCGTTCACCGCTTTCCAAAGCTTGTGGTCATACTCCAGTGGCGAAGAATGTGCGGAATCGAAATTATTTATTTCACCCATATGTTACGATACGTACATGTGTGACTTTCAATTTTTCTGAAAATTGCCCGAAGCAAGGAAGAATCTTGTCGTAGTATTAAATTCCTTTGTAGCACGGTTGCGATTTAGAGAACGTCGATTTAACGTTGCAGCGATAGTTATTTTCTTTTCTGAGTGCGAATAATGTTTAAAAGAGCGGAATGATCATTTTCAGTATGACGAAACGGTCGTAGACATGTTTCACAAGTGTGCGATCGCCGTTGGAATTACGAAACTTAGTTTTTCGTAAATCCAAGGCAATCGAAGAAAAGAGAATGAGAACGATAGTTAATTATGTTTTATCGATGGCGTTAATATTGAAGTAGCGTATGTTCTGTGTCGCAAGACTATATTTAATTCAGAGATTTGTCGTAAAAAATCACGTATTGCTATTAACGATGGTGAGAGACTATTGACGTGTATCGACGTGAAAGCGCGAAGCTTCTAGGATCGGGGAGCTTATATGATGCAAGAAGTACATTAGAGTTTCGTAAAGTGTTAAATTAGATTTGTCCGGTAAGGGTTGTCTTCACACTTTTAATATTTGGTTTATACTGGAATGTATTATATCTTGATTTGTTTTCCGTCAGTGAAAAACCAATATTATTATCTATTATAATTAAATTCCGAATGTTGCTTTTTATAATTCTTCGAATATCGTTAAATCATAGCCTCTTAATGGCTTTTTAATGTATCATTAAACGTGGTGATAAAAGGGATAGGATGTATCTCTGACTGAAATAATCTCAATAATGCAACGACAATCAAGTTGATTATAAAATCAAATGAAAAAAATAAGTAAAATATGTTTCATCAGTGGTTATTGAGTATATTGTATGTTTGCTCTCCGAGAATGCGCGATTTCTTTAAGACACGAATTGTGAAAGAAATTCTACTAAAATATAATAATAAATTTCCAAGGAATAACTTTTTACCTGTGCCAATTGCCGTGACACGAATGTCAAGCCACTTCAGTTGCGACGAACGAGTCAGCGAGGTCTAATAACGCACGTATCCTACAATCCTGTTTTACAATATTCAAACATCTTCCACATTGCCTCTACGCTATCGTATTCTTGTCTCCCGTTATAAACATTTAGACCAAAATCTTAGGCCAGTGCCGAAGAAGTTGCTACTAATTTTAGGCCAAAGTCTAGTATTACGTAAGAAAAGTTGAAATTTTCGAAATTTCGTTCTCGCTTCTATCATTCTACAACGCGTGTTCTTCGGATGAAAGAGGCTACTCGCTTCCATCCTCGTTGAATTCGCCGGTCGCAAATTCATGGATTGTACATTCGAGTTTCACATCTTCCTACGAAAAAAAAGAAGAAAAAAGACAAAAGATAGGTCTAGCGGTCGAGAGTGTTTCGAATATGTCAAATCAAAATCACTTTCTGTTTTTTTTGGCCATATATGATTTTTCGAATTCTCTCGGAGTGTAGGGAAGGATATTGTAGACCAACCAATGCGGAAATAAAAGTGACATAACATTTACGCAAGATTAGACGCAAATGAAAATTCAATTTATTTTCTCTTTTTTTATTGTCATAATTAATAAATAAAATAATAATCAATAAATCGACCATTAATCAATTAAAAAATAGTGACTCGTGACTAGGTTAAGACTCACCGCTTGCAAAAGGACGTGTGTACGTGTGTTTTTTTGTCGTGTATGGATACAAACTACGGGGGGCATAATTTCAATGTAGTGATTATCATAATAACTAAATATACATAATAACTAAAAATAGAGCGTGGTGCCAAGCACGGAATAAATAAGCTTGACAAAATTGGGAACGGCAAGGTAGTCGTAGAAGAGGATCTTGCGAAAACAAGATAAGGATAAACATGGGTAGCGTGAAATTGCTTGTGGAGAAAGGCATACAGGGTTAATTTTAAATTAACTAAATTCTCTCCGTAAATGACAATTTCAACGATGACAATAATAATATTAGTAATTATAATCGTTTCATACTAAAATTGTCATATTGATATAGATAATAGTGAGTCTAATAATAATAATAATATAATAATATATTAATAATATAATAATAATACAATAATAGCAATATAATAATAATAATAATAATAGTAATAATAATAGTGCACGTAGTAGCGAGAGTAATGGTGAAAAAATAAGAGTAAAATTATGTGCATCCGCTACCACTCGAATTATCCCTAATATTTTTATTATTTTTATACCGTCTCGTAAATTATCTACAGAAACTTCTAGCGAAAAGAAAGGTCACATGTGAGATTATAGGGGCGCCGTCTCTAATTTCCCGTACGTTCGCGCGCGTGATCGCGTGGTGCTGGTTAATACGTGTAAGTGACTGCTATGTGCGTGTCGCGTGTCCGTGTACGTAGGATGGGTCAGGGGTTAATGTAAACGGAGAAAAGGAAGCGCGATTGTGCGACCGTCTGGCGCACGTCTGTTTTTTTTACGCTACTTTAATCACGCCAGCATCCGTCTCTTTTTTTCGCTTTAGAAGTCTAATATTTATATAATTATCGCGTCGACGCACGATTATATATAGCATTTTGCTCTTTTCTCTTTCTTTTCTTTTCTTTTCTTTTTTTGGTTTGCAACGCTACACTTAGAATACGGCCGGCGCACGATTCTCACACAGACGCTGCATCCGACCTGCATCTTCGTCGCCCGTACTACTCCTAATCTCGTTACTACGACTAGCCTAATCTCGTTTATACAATCAACCATTAATAAAAACAGCTATGTATATTGACCCGTGCACCGATCCTCTCAATGCAACGTATGCACTCTTGATAAACGTACTCTTTATCGGCCCGACCAATAATGCTCAGCGAGCGAAAGGAAAAGAAAAAATTACGGGAGAACGAAAAAGTCGAAGGAATCTCTTCTTCGGCAGATAGGAACAGGTTCTTTGCGTGCGGAAATCGCTATGAGCGGTCGCGTCGATTACTCATGCGACGTTACGCACTCGGTGAAGTCGATTCTCTTTGGTATCGATGCGCGCACGAACGTTTCCTCGCGCTGTTTCTCATCCGATTCTCATGCGCAGTGTATATAATTTAATAGCCAAGCATTTTCACGTCGATCTCAAACCTAGTTGATCAGTTGTATGCGGTAAAATGAAACTATGTACAATCTGGGGAAAGATTGAAATTCTAGTTTGATGACGGGAAGCATCGAGGCGAACCTCGTACTTTCAACTAATACGTCGGAGATTTTACTTTTCCTGGAAGAAAGAAAAAAAGCATGCTACAGATTGCAGCAAAAGCGTCTTTTTATCGCAGCATGAATTTCCATTGGCGGTATTCATTCGGCGATAAGAAGTTTGTCAGATTTGTTTATCGGGGAGCCCTCGATCTTCGCAAGCGTTCATCACCGAAGCTACTTGCAGAGTTCGAAGGATTATCATATTATTGACAGGATTATCCGAAATAGACTTAGCGCAAGGTTTTCTCCTCGTCCACAAATGTTTCTTTCTGGAGACGGTGTAGGACGAAAAGCCGCTCGTCCTACATCGTTTCCTGTCGACGAAGATTCCACTTCCGGGTCTCGTGCGAATCAGAAGAGGAATCGCCGTGCGATGTTCAGACTTAATCAATCTTTGGATATGCTCGCAAACGTTCCGAAAGTCTCCATCTTTCTCTGTGAGTACAACCCCAGCAGTGTTATCGTCTTTAAATCCCTATTCTTATCGTGTGATGTAAAATTAGGCGGTAACGAAGTAATTACTCTACGTTACAAACAGATCGGACAAAATCGACGCTAAAAGCTATTCTCGCCGTTCGTTGACCACGCATTCGTCGTGCTTCTTCGTCTCGTTCCAGGAATCACCTTCTCGTGCTCGTTCAGTTGAAACAAGAGGAACGTCGATGAGCGTTCGACACTTTGTGACTGTCGAATTTCGTCAGCCGTGGATTCGCAGTATTTCTTTCTTTTAATGGACGTATGTCTGTATGTGTGTGTTGGTGTGCACATGTGTATGGGTACGTTTCTTCTGTTTTTCCTGTTTGAATCGTGATTCAGTCACAGCCTGATCCTTCGTTGGCATCTTGACGTCGCCCTCGGACGCCGGTGGTGCCTCTGTTCCTTGGGTTTGTCCGTGTCTCCTCTCCCTTCCTAGCCCTCGTTCGTTTTGCGATATGTTATTTAAGGATACCTGAACACGCACTACGCGAAGGACGTGTACCTCCTGGCGGATGCGATCCTCCCTCGTTGGTCGTTCCTGATTTATCGGGAGCCGACGAGCGCGGGCGAGCCCGCGCACCACGAAGAGCAAGAGCCACGCGACCTCCTGATTCATTCGAGCTGCTCCAGGAAGTTCGGGCTCTTGAAGTACTCCGGCACCGGGTCGTCCAACCTCGAGATCACCTTGTAGATGGACTTCTTCCAGCTTTGCTCGGAGTCCTTGCCGCCTTGGATCGCTTTGAAAAACTCTTTCAGCGTCTGCTCCACAACGTACCTGAAGTTGCTGGGTACCTGAAAGTTCCGCGGTTTCATTAGCAGCTGCAATTGAATCGCGATAACGACGGTTCTACGGTTAACATTTTTACAACAAGAAACGCCATCGCGAGTACCACGACATGCGACGTTTCGAATAATACAACTTTGTGAGAGAAAATTATAGTCTTTGCGAATTCTCTGCAAATGTTCAGCAAGTACTTTTACTTTTGTTTGACTCTATTTACTCTAAATTATTTATCTTCGTATAATACGTATATAACATAGTATTAAATAATTTATTAAATTTCTTAATAAAATTCTAAACTAAATTCACTATTAATTGCACTATTAATTCATTATTAATTGAAGCTGCAACAGAAATGTCGTGTACAATTCAAGAAACTGTAATCTAAATTTATTTTTTCCAACGTTGAGATTGATCTATATGTTTTGTGAAAGGAGCGGAATAAATTCTGTAATGTGCACCTTCAATTAACAATGTCAAGTAGAACTTTCGGTACTCAATCAGGCAATAAATATCTTACGCATATACTTTTTATGATAAAACGTGCAAACACAATTATAGTCACAGTGAACCACAAAGACGCACGTGAAATGTTTCATATAAAATTATAAACGTACGATAGATACTAACACACCGAAAGCTTAATTTCGTAGAACCGATCAACGATCTGGCGTCACTCTATGTGGCGAAGTTATTACATGCTCGTCTTTTCTCGAATCGCGAAACAATATCGGCCGGAAAACAAAAGAAAATGTAGCGTGTGCGTGTTCGTGTTGCGCACCTGGGGACCCCATACCTCAATGTGGTTATTACGGTTGTAGTGAAGGTTGAGAACCCGGTAGATTTCGGAGTCGCCACCGACTCGGAGATCCTCGACGTTCTTCACACCCTCCGAAACTGCTTGTCTCGCGTATTTCTCCATTTGGATGTAGTAGAACTCCCTGGAACGGAATAGAGAAGCGCACGTGGTTAGACAATACGATTCGTCGGTCCGCAAAAGTTGCGATGTATACGTACAATACACATACTAAATACAATTCGAATACTTGTAATAGAATTTAGCGCGGATTAGCTTTAATACAAGTAAACGGGCCCGACGTGCATACGTTGAGGCGCCAATTAATAATAAATCTTTCTACGTCATCGCGGCTGATTCTTGTCTCGCCTGGTTTCTCCGCGACAGACAGTGACAACGCTAATGCGTCATCGATAATTAATTAAAGATCGATGCTAACAGTGGTCTGACGTAAGCGGAAGGAGATGAAAAAAGGAGAAAGGGGACGACGCACATGGAGAGCCCTATGCGAAGCTCTCCTCGACGTTAAGCGGACAGACGCAAAGAGACGATGAAAAACCTATCGCGTCGGCCACACTAAAGACAGCGGTGCTCTCGTAATTCTAGCTAGTGACGTATAATCAACGCGAAATTACGCAATTCCCTGCCGCGGACCGAACGCGGCAGGAAAAATCAGTCGTTCCCGAGTTACCTACGTTCATTAATTAATGCGGAAAAACAAACGTGACTCGTTAATTGATGTAAACTTGATATAGGAACGGCGATCCGAGTTTTCGAGCGAGGAAGCGAACGCGAAGGGTAGCCCCTCCTTGCAAATTACACGCGTAGGAGAAGAAAACTACGAAATATACGAATGCACCGAGGGAAATTATTAATGGCAAGATTTCGCTTTGTTTTTCTTTTCACAGCTATTTGGCGTCTTTATGAATATTCTATTTATAAGCTTCTGAAACGCTTTTGTGAAATTTCGAGTTTGTAATTGCACGACTCTTGTATGTAGTATGTCTTTTAATATACCTTATTCATTATAAATTCGGGTAGAAAAGTGCGCAGCCTAGAAGAAACGACCTGAATGTTTTTCTTTTATACTTTCATCGATTCTCTGCTTCTGGGTAAAACTCATATTTGGATGCGTATTAGCGTCAGTCGAGTATCTTTGTAGAATAAAGTAGCGCAGAGTAGTCGGTCGGATCCCTCGGGGATGCAGGGATAGAACGATTCTACAAGAGAGCGTAATTTGTACAAGTCATCATCGTGGAACATTCGACAACGTAAAGCAACTGCTCGCTCAGCGTCCGTTGAGAGCAATTTTTAAGATTGCTTCCGCCTGGCGAATCGGAATCTCATTTACTAGAGAAAACGGGAAATGGATAATGGGATGTTTAGCGATCTAAGTTAGTAGAACATTTTTTTCAACCATTTCAAGCCGTTCAGATGAATCCCCATAAATTCTCATACTTGCTCGCGACTAGTTTTCATAGTAAGCTAGACATTGTTTTTATCCGTCGTGCTTGAAGATTGGGAAAGGTCAGGGATTTTTCTCTTGTCGAAGAAAACAACGCGTTCTTCCGCAACGTTCACCCTATTGAAAGCTGCTGAAAGAAAGGAACGGCGGTAGACGAGCGCAGACGAGAGGAGGACTCTCTGCGTTCGAACATTCCGAATTGGTTTCACTGCCAATTAAGATAATTTCGCGTGCTCTTATCAGCAGTCAGTCGGAGAAAGTTATGCACGCGAGAAGAATCGGGAAGAGGAGTTCCTCCGCATCATCCCTTCGCCCATATCGTCCCTCTTCATCTCCTCGAACCATCACCGACACCACCCATCGGCGAGCCGCCCCCGACTTCGCCCCATACATGTGTTACCTGCGCCTATAATCCTTACTCAACCACCCATCGACCGCATTCAAGCTCGTCGGATCGCCGAGTATAGGCGGAATGTGGCGGAAGGTAGTGGTAGACTGCGTCGCTTACGTACCTACGTTAACGTCGTATATCCTGG
Organism: Vollenhovia emeryi; assembly: GCF_000949405.1. Classification (NCBI taxonomy): domain Eukaryota; kingdom Metazoa; phylum Arthropoda; class Insecta; order Hymenoptera; family Formicidae; genus Vollenhovia; species Vollenhovia emeryi. The sequence goes on along the minus strand of NW_011967231.1, from coordinate 1,679,871 downwards.
CGTACGCGCGACGCTTATGTACATGCGACACACGTATGCACGTATCTACGAAGTGCCTAATTAAAACAGACACCCGCGGAGACGTAGAGAGAGAGAGAGAGAAAGCAAGAGAGAAAGAGAGAGAGGGACGAGAGGCGAGACTGGCCGCATAATGGGGTGCGCGAGGGCGCGAGGGAGACGACGTTAGTTCCGTAGTCTGTTTGACAAAAAGCCCGAGTGCTAGAATTGCCACTCTTCGACCACCAAGTGCAGAGGATAAGAGCAACGGTGAGCGAGAGAAACCGTAGGCGAGAGGGAAAGATAGGGAGATGGGTGATAGGGGAGGGCGAGCGAGCGAGTGAGAGCGTGTGCTAGAGGGTGAGCTGCGGGATCATTCATTATAGTATTGTATAATTAGGATAATAATAAGCTCTCTTCAGGGTTTCTTTGCGCTCCGCTGCAACGGGACGATTCTCGAGCTCAAAAGAAAGAGAGAAAGAGAGAAGAGACGGCAGGAAAGGAAATATCGATAAGAAGAAAGAGAGAAAGAGAGAGAGAGAGAGAAAGGGAAAAAGGCGTGAACCTCTGAAAGGGGGCTAATTACTAGTATTTAATTACGACGTGCTTCGTCAAACGAAAAACAAATGGAGAACATGTGGAGATCGTGACGGCCAGATTCTTCGAGACAATCATTTCTATTTGATCTCTCTCTCTCTCTCTCTCTTTCTCATTTTCGTTTCATTTCCTCATCTCTTGAGATAATCCAAGGGGAACTGTGTTCACACAGTTGTGACTGCTTTATTGTGTTCGGAAATTTGTCAAGACATTTTATCTGAGATACGATATTTAATTGGATGAATTATGCTCCACCCTTTTAAATGTTTTAATTTTATGTTAAACGCGAGAGAGAAGCAGAAGGAGGCAGACAAAACGAACACGGAGGTGTCGCGTATTGAAACAGTTAATGGTAACGGCGTTTGTCGACGCGATGCCTCCTTCAACCGCGATCTTCATCGTTGTCAGTCGCTTTTTCAAACCGCCGCTTTTATGATGCGTTGCTCGTCGCATGTGCGAAAGCACCAATTAAAAAGGGAACTCTCGACCACTCGGAAGTTTGTTTTTTGCAACCGCGTCATTCCGTAATCATTCGGTCTATTCGCGATAAGCAGAGCGCATGCGGGTTAACGTGCTGATGAGAAAAAAAATTAAATTGGAAACAATCGATAATTCTCAGGATATTTTAGAAAATATCGCGTGATACGCGATACTGTAAATTTCACCTCTCTTCGGGAAGACAAAAAGAACCTATGAATTAAACATACTAGCTTGAGTTGTCATAGCTCGAGCGAGTTTTGCTAGAAATACAACACGCAAATTTCGTTCAGCGCTAAGTCATATTTTATCGCAACGAGAAGGATGGTTGCTTTTTCGAGCGAGAGACTGACACCCAAATGTTACGTTAGACATTTGAAATTAAAACTCTTTAAATCTTTCATCTAAGTGTTAAAAAAACGAGACGGAAATAAAGAGACATATTTTATTTCCGAGCAAGAACAAGATTTGCATGGCGACTTTAAGAAATGGGGCGGGCGAGGACGTGGCGAGAAGTCGCGCGCCTTCTGCCGGTTTGCAATATACATTGCGGCGCGCGTCTTCTCGCCTTACAATCTCCCTCTTTCCGATCTCTATTCAAGGAACGTGCTTCTTAAGCCACCGAACCAGCCAGCCAAGCCCCCTTTAACGGTTATACCAAGTCGGTAGGACGTCCGACAATAGCGAGCCACCGCAGCCCTCGAAGACGCGACTTGACGCTGAACGTTTGAGTCCCTAAGCATCACGGTTTTCTTGGAGAAACTTTCCCACGGCGTTCCCCCTTACAGACGTTAGACGAAACTTACGAATCCAATCGCGCTATTGGCAAAAATCCGCAAAGGAAACGATCCTGAGAGGCCTCTTTTCATACGATTCTCAACGTGACGATCCACAATTTACACCGTAATAATTTATACCGCGTCTGTTGCAAAGTTCGCAGCTGTTACATAAAATATTCTTAATAAGCGCGCCGCTATTCGTCATACGATCATTTTGCGCGTGTAACCGGCGTTGTCAGCTGATAAAGTAATCGTCGGCCGTAACCGCATCGCCTGCGGCTGCGAGTGGCGGAAGAGGCCGTTAAAGAATTCGAGAGGAACTACCGTCGTCTACCGGCGCTCACGCTCTACTTTATCGCCGCGACGCGAGACAGGAGGTCACGAGGCGTGAAAGTGCGTGTAACGAGAGAGCATTAAGCGTCCGCGCGTTAGAATTCTGCGCGCGAGCGCGTCCATGCGCGGGTGGCCGCGCGTGGTAGATGCGTGTCGCGTCTTCTCGCTCGTGCGTCGATGAGCGCGGCGCGGATGGATGAGCGACTACGCGCGTTTGCCCGCTGGGGCGTAAGCGTCCATTCAGAGGGCGCGTTCAAAAAGGTGTCGCGCAGGGTGTCTTGATGTTGCGCCGCGCCGCGCCGCGCCGCGCGCGTGCACCCTTCTTAATTAGTAATTAACACTTTAATGCTGTCTGCACTCAGACCCGGCGCCCGCGCCGGCCTAGACTTTAAAGCCTCCATGGGGGCAGGGGGAGAGGGGGGGGGGGGACACGTCGCGGAAAATTATGCGACTGAAACGCAAGTCGACGAGCGATTGCCGCTTACACGCGCCGTTCCTCGGCGAAACGCGACGCGGAGTCCTGAGGATCGTCAAGTGCATCGATCGCTGCGTCGAAGGGCGCGCGAGGCGTGTTTTTTTTTTCAAATAGCACGCATCGTTTGACGATCGGTAAAATTGCCCCGCGAGGATGAATCATCTCGTCGATCTTGCGATCGCTACTGTGATCTCGCGTCGCCCCGTTTCACGTGTCACATATCGTCCTCGAAAAATCTCTTTGAGCACCTCTGGTTTTAGACGTTCTAACAGTGCGAACCGGTTAACGATTGTTATTTCCATCGGTATACGCGATTTCAATGTTACTCCGCAATCGCGCGCGACAAGAGTGGCGCCACTACTTGGGGAAGATCTCTCGCCCCATCCTCCCCGGCGCGGCGGACACGCGTGTCCACGTCCCCGCACCACGTGCGTCGTCGCCCTGCCGGCTAAGCCGCCTTTTTTTCACGAGCAAGTTTCCTAAGCCCGCGAGACAATCGGCCGGCGATCGCACGGCAGATGTGCCCCTGACAATGAGCTTCTGGGCCCTCGCCCTTCATAAAAGAGGGAACTAGAAGACCGGCGGCACGAGAAGGGGCACTGGAGGGGACAGGCGGGAACGACCCCGAGAACGGGGGTTCCACGATTGCGAGGCGCGACGGTATCGAAGGTTCCGCGTGCCGCACGCGCCGATCTTACAATGCACACTTCTCGTGTGCCCCTTGCTTTTCGACCGCCCGGCCCCTTCTCGCCGTCTCCTCTCCCCTTGCATCTGGCTTGCCTTAGACTCGTTCCCTATTTCATCCCCGGCAACTTCTGTCCCTCTCCTTCCCAGCTGGTCCGCGTTCTTTTCGCTTACCCCCTCAGGAGGGGTGCGGGGAGCGTCGGCAGACAGATAGACGGATAATTTTGTCAGCTACGCGCGCACTTCTGGACGTAAATCCGTCGCATGCACAGGACTAAATTCATTATGCAAAGACCGAAGAATAATAAGAAGGATCGCAATCTGTCCGTAGGGTGCAGCTTCGCGTTTTCGCGCGGATGAAACGATTATATTTCGCGAATAATAGACGATCGAAAATCTGCGAGAGTAAATAAATACGCCATCTTCGATTTTGAAAAAAGAAGTTTCAAATCTAAATTACTGAATCGCAACGCAGGTTGAATTTGTACGAGATGCCGCGCGCAAGTTGTTCTCAACGAAAAGATTCCATACGGCGGAAAAATAAGGGGAACGTAACCACATTTCTTGCACTTATGGCAGCAAGCGAACCCCTTGGCGCGGGGGTTTAGGCCGACCGCCCCCTTCAAAGTGGAAGAGAAACAAAGAAGAAGAGAAAGAGTAGGAGCTATACGGGGTAGAGCTTTGCAGGGGTGTACCGTCCGACCAGGCTGAGGTAGGGATGGTTTTTCAAAGCTACGAGGAGTAAGAGAGAGACGAGCTCCTAGGGTCGGCGCACAGGCCGAAGCGGACGAGGACGAGGGGCGCGGAGGAGAGCGGTAGCTTGGACGAGGGGGCGGGGGCAGCTGCTTTGAGCGGTTTCACTCTTCAATGGTCCCGGACTATCCCTCCTTCTGCTACCGTGCCGTGCACCCCTGTCCCCTTCTTCGCCTCGTCCGTTCATCGCCCGCGATTCGCGTCCTCGTCGCACTTCGGCATCGGCCAAGCATTTTTTTATTCGATCGATTCTCCCTGCCGGCGGCCGTGCCAGCGCTGCACTACCCATTTGCTGCACTATGCATGTGCATCCTCGCGTGCATAAGGTGCGAAGGCTGGACTGAACTGGACTCGGCTGGACTGGACTAGACTATTTGGGTACACGGCAGCCCAAAGAGGCCGAGCTCTAACGTGCCGTGGTCTAACATGTTCCAATGTAATGGGAAGCAACGTTGGACACCTCGTGACCAAGCTCGTGTGTTAAATTTTATCTCGGCTGCTCGCCTGGACGCCCTAGGAGATTCTAGATTCTCGCCAAATCCGATAAATAAAAAATAGCTTCGTGGGCGGACGCTGCAGAGATCGCTTCGTGTGCATTTCGTGCACATTATTTACGATAAAATTTCGTTCACGGGTCCATAATAATCGTTCAAATAAATACAGTGGCTAGACTGGCGCGTGCTGGTTGGGGTCCAAGATCGTGCGTCAACGATGACTTCTCCAGTGTTCTATCCTTAAATTTTGCACATCTGTCCCGAAGCTCCGATTCCTGCTGGGATGACAATGAGGCAGTTAAGTCCTCACCGCATCGGCTGAGTACACACGACACACGAACGGCGAGACGCGAGAAGGGGGACGCGAGGAAGGACCGCGAGAGAAAGCGAAAAAGGGAGGCAAAGTTAGGACGGACCCCTGGGCACATACGCGCGCACACATAGGCCGGGGGTACACCCACGGAACGGAGGCAACACACGGCAGACACATACGGGACGTCGAGCGTAGGAGAAGGGTTGCCTAGGTTAGGGACTCGGAAAACATCCTTTGTCGAATACCCTACCGGGACCGCTCAACCGCCCAGCAACTCGTTCAACCCGCTGAGAAAAAATCAATAATTCTTTGTTGCCAAGTTTATCTCCTGTCATACCATGCTAAACTACATTACGAGTGCAGCGCGTCTCCGGGAAGGGCGCAGGCGAGAAGAGACGAAAGGATTTTTTTTTCGGAGAAGAATCAACCACTGAGGTTAATACGAATTTGATAGTGGTTTTCACCTTGACAAGGCGCAAAAAGTTGAGAAAAGGATACAATTAATTATTACTGCGCTCGTGCATTGGCCGCGCAAAACTTTGCGTGGATTTCCTAACGTATAATCGTTGACGGTAATTAAATGGTGCGGTTGATGACGGTCGCGTCCCGGGCCCGATACTCGTCATCGCAGCGTCGGAAAATCGTTCACCCCCTTTCCAGAAAATCACGAGTCTGGTCGTACTTAAGCGCTATTTATACCTGCATGCGTGGACTTTATAAACTCGGGGAGAACAAAGGGAAAAAAAGAACGTCGGCGGTGCGGTGAACAAATTAGCGTGGCGCTTGCATATGACCTACGGGAAAGGGGAGATCGATACTTCTTATTTGTTGCCGACGCGTTGGAAATGGTTACAGAGAGATCGAAGAGTAGACGAAGGAGCGTTCACGCACGTGAGGTGGGCTCCGATACCTCTGTCCCACCAGCCCGAGAGCCTCGGCAAAGATGGTCGCCCTTCCGCGGTCGCGGTGAGGGGACGAGGCATTCCGCGAGATCGTCGTACGCGATCCGATCTACGGAGGACCGTTACGCGGTAAGACCGGGGGAAGAGGAGAATTAGGTAAGAGGCGGAGGGTAAGAGCTGGAACACGACGAAGGGAGAGAGACGCGACGCTTTTAGGGGTGAGACTCATGGCAGTAGGGCAGTAGGTTAGCTAGGGGCGATAGTCACCCTCCCAGCATCTCTAGTGTGTATAGTACGTTGGGTAACAGTAAATAGGATTTGCTAGACAACTGTCGGCCACCGCGGGGAGAGGACACTGTAAATATTCCGTAGGATTACGTTTATGGCTCTTAAACGATCCCGGTCTGTCAAGTTCAGGTAAATGTAAGCGCAATCTCCCTTCGGACGTGTCACAAAAGGGCGCGCGTGTGCCGGCTACGTGAGAGTACGCGTGAAATCACGTTATCAGAATGTCGTGTGCTCGAGTTATCGGCATTACTGTGAAAAAACAAACAAAAAACAAAGTATTGTTATAAATTGCCGTCGCGCTCGAATTATCTCGTGCGCGCAGATGTATACGTCGTACGTGAAGTTTCGCGCGTACCTTCACCCGCCGGTTGCTTCCCCGCAGAAAGATACCGATAAGCCGTACATACACGCGCGCGCACACACACGCATCGATAATCGAAAGTGGCCTGCGTTTTTCCTCGTACCAATCGGGGTCGCTTCTCCTTTAGCGACGTTGTGTTTCGACGGCCTATTTGCCACCCGTATGTGTCGCGCCACTAAGATAGTCCGGTGCTTGCTTACGTCGCGCGCCCGCATGCTTCCAGTGCACTCAGAAGGTGACTTGGTATATGGGCGATTTGCATACGATGCCAACAAGAGTACCGTTCGTTTGCGACGCATTGTTCGATACGGCCGCACGAATTCCTCGAAAAAACGCGTGTGTCCGGCCCGTATCGATCTCTCGCCGTCACCGGCGAATTCACGAATTCATTTCGGATTCAAGACGCGTCACACCGACATTACGTTCAATTTTCTATCCGTAAGAGGCTGGGGGCTTTCAGCGACGATAAATGAATGATCGCGACGTGAATAAATCGGATAAATAAATGACGATTGTAGATAGCTCCGCCAAAGACTGATCTTTTTTTTTTATTATTTTTTGTCCGCGCGCGCGCGCGCGCGCGCGTCCGATGTTATCGTGTTCTCTCGTGCGTACCCTCTCTCGATTTAGAAAGTACTCGATCGTCGCCGACTGCTAGATAGAAACGAGAGAGTGGTGCCGGGAACCGACAATATCAAGGGAAGAGTAATATCCAGGGCCGAATACTGTTTGATCTGGCTCGGCGCCACGGTGTAAAGGACAGATGCAATTTGCCTGATATCGTTTTACTGACAAAAATATCGAATGACGTGGCGCCGGGAACCGTGACACCGACCCTTTCTCCCGTCTTCGAGATCGCGACGGATATTATCGGTCGATCCAACGAAATTTTTTGAATCTCCTCTTTTTGCGCAAGACTTTTCCATTAATTCCGCGAATCCTTTTTTTTTACGAATCGACCATAAACGCACGTTCAACGATGTTTTTGCGTCCTCCATGGTTGCCCCCTCCCTCCCCCCCCCCCGTCAATTCACTTCCCCCGCTCTCCTTGACGTATTTTCGAATGTAAGTATATTATTTCACTATATATCTCGTCCATTCTTTATTCGGAATTTGAATAATTCGCCAATGTGGTAAATAATTTATAATGCGATAAAATACTTAAAAACTCGAGCTTATTTTTTTTTATATATCTGTATTTTCGTGACCCAAACAAAGATCGCGCCGAAAACAAAAGCGAGAAACACACAAATACCAATTTTTACAGCGTAATCGTTTTATAGAATTATCGTCAGCATATCGCTCAACACGTAAATCGCTTTTTACATAAAATCGACACCCTCCGAGCTTTCGTTTCATTCGTCCGCCCACATGACGCGCTCTCCTTTCGCGCATTTCCGATCGAACCGGCCGGCAATTAATTTTTCGAACGTTCGCAAGCGGACGATAAAAAAAAATGGCGAAGGGGGAAATACATTTGGCGCAGTCTGCAGCGAGGCGCCGTGGTCCCGGATGAGATTCAAAAAGAGACGGAGACGGTGAACCATGGCGGGGAACAGGAGAGGAGTACGGAGAAGGAGCGTGGATGAGGTTGAAGGACGAAGCGTCGGAGGCAGAGGAAGGACGAAAGCGCGTGAAAGAGGAGAAAGCCGGGGGGGGGGAGGGGGTGGCGAACGGCGCATCGATGGAAGGGAACGGGCCGTAGACGCGGAGGAGGCGAGCGGGGCACGGCGAGGGGTAGGGATTTCAAACGAAATCAATTCGGAGTCGCTGTCCAGTCGAACGTTACCCTCGCGGCTGCCGGGGTAAATGTTGGCCGAAACAGTAATTTTACGCCCGGTCCCCGGTGATCGCGAACCCGCCGCTGCGCTGCGAAACGTCACGGCCGATATCGGGCCACCATCCGGCGAAATTCATGCGTATTTCATAACCACCGTGTACGATTGCGGAGCCCGCATCTCGATCAGTTGGATATTTTATGAAGTCGTCTTCCCATCAGCCGACGATAAAATCTCGGCGGGAGTAGTTGTTTACGCTTCCACCCCCGCGGACGCGCGTTCACATCCCGAAATTAGACTATGTCGGGCGATTAAGCGCTCAGCTAATTGCGTGCATCGCCGTGTTTCGCGATCTAAACGATATTAGCATTATTATCCGTAGCCGTTCCCATTCGCGGAAGCGGCATAATTGAAAGAAGCTTGCGTAACGAGCAGCCGCGATTAATTTCATCTTTATATTCGCTCGAGTTGTAATAGAAGCGCGTGTTTCTCAACGTTGCTTGAATGTAATTAGCGGACGCGGGTCTGCTGGCAAAGACACGATCTAAGAATTTCCCTTCGCAACCGGCTACATTTTAAGTATCGCTCTAGAGATATATCGAATATGCGCTGCATATCCGGGCTTCGAATATAGAAGAATGGATACATAGGCGAAGCGGGGTGAGGGAGCGAGAAAGGAAAAGAGGTTTGGTAGGGGAAGAGCACTAATGCGAGGGCATAACGAAGTCGGCGGTAATCCATGCACGGACAATTTCATTTCTGCCGTCGTGTAACCCTCTTTCTTCCGTTCCCTCGCGTCCTGCGTTTCTCTCTCCCTCTCTCTCTCTCTCTCCTTCTCTCGCCCATTCTCTCGTCTCCTCTCTCGCTCGTTCACTCTGCAGCTCGAGTCTGCGCGGTAACTTTTTTGATAAACTGTTTTCCGCGTTTTTCGCCGGTGGATGTAAATTAAATCCTTCATGGAGGCTGGCACAGGCTCGCCTCTCTTGACTGCCCCTAGGATCCCGACCGTACATCCCCGCGCTCTCTTCGTCTCGCCGCGCCAGCCGTCCGTTTAGTACTTCCGATATCCCCCGCAACCCCTTCGTCCACAAGAGCCGTCACAGGCGGATACAAAGCCGATTAGAGCGAAACGCTGGGAACATTATCATATCGCATTTTTCGCGGAGATCGTGCGGCGCGCGCGCGCGCGCGCGTGCTGTCGCGCGTGTCTAGGATCTCACGCGCAGACGTATGCGTGCTGCGTGCACACGCGATTTGCACACACACACGCGCGCGTGCGTGCGTGCGTGCGCGCGTTCACGCGGAGAGATCTTCCGAATCGCGGGGATGAAAAACGGTGGCGGCCGTCTAGATGACTGGCGTGGGGTCGTCGCTGACTGCGAGGGGTAGGCGGGAGAGACAGGGTGCAGCAAATGGGTGGCATTGGCGATGGACGTGACGTAATGGATTACCGGTTGCAGTTTCCCGGGTAACTCATTTTTTAATCTTCACCCACGATGATTTTTTTCGGCTGGTCATCGCGACTGCTAAAAATTGCCGGAGTGACGAAATTCGGGCCCCGATGGGATTAATTTCGCGTTACGCGCAATTGGCATTGGCATCGTATAGCGCACATTTATTATTAAGATTCCTCATTAGGCTAGAAATATGACGAGAAGAGTGTCGATCGATTTATTCGCCTAAACGTTTTTGTATTTCTGTATTTGAGTCCTCCGTCTAACTGTAAGTAATGTATCCCAAGTAGCGCGCTCAAATCAGACTGTCGAAAGGAAGGCAGGCATCGTGCCAAGTAGTTCCTTGTGCTATTACCGAACTACAGTTCCGATATTTCTTAGAGACGCTGAAATCATATACCATCCGAGGGATATTTCGATCTAACTTAAGCACGAGGGATTCCATTCTGCGAATAGCACGGAATAGAAATCTGCGATATCTATTGTGAAAGTGTGTACTGTGTCAATATTGGATGTGTGAAATAATTAGCATTCCGTATCAATGATTAATGTGTGGCGTTGAACGCTAAGTTCTTAAATATTGGACTGAAACGCAAGAGGCATTTCGGATCTTAATATAAAGCTTTCTTAATATAAAACTGCAAGCGTAATAATAATATTCAATACAACAATATTTAATAAATTATATAATAATGATAATAGTTTTTAAAAATACGCTTCTATTTCTTCCCGCCGTTCTTTACAATTTCAGTAAGACTACAGTTTGCATCCGGTCGAAAACATGAAAATGGATACTCAAGACATTTTAATTCGCGATTTTGAGAAGACATTTATACTCGCGCGTGGTTCAACGAACTCTTTTAATTGTCCGGTAGCAACCGGAAAAGAGATTCGCTTTGGAGAAACCTTTGGCAGAGAGTGTACCGTACTCATGCTGCAAGTAGCAGCTCATAGCGGCGGATTAGCCTTGCAGTAGCGATGCTTACATCCCCTATAAAGCCTCCGTTGCCATCTCCCTCCCCCCTCCCCCGCTCTCTCAGCTCCTGCTCCTTTTTCCCTCCCCGCATGTCACCTCAATCTCCCTGCCGCCCCCCGCGAAACCTCCGCGCAGCCTACCCCCGCCTACATCGTTGTTCCTCCCGCGATAGCCCCGCGGCCACAGTATTGTCTGCCGCTCAGCCAATACTGGTCGTGTTTTCTCGTACTTGCGTTCATTATCAAAAAATTCGAGAAGAACCGACACCACGCCACCGGTGCTGCCTGCTGCAACGCCACCGGGAATCCCTTATGTTACGATACATGACGTTTTACGAGGGTGGGCCTCGTAAGCCCGTACCTACGCGTTCATCCGTGCTGATCAGAACTTTTATTCTTCCTGATCGTTCATGTGTTAAATCATATGTTTGATACGTAAAATTTTAGTCGGCTACCGTCCTGCGTTTGTCAGGAGGGATAATTGTAACTCGTTACGATTTAGCAATTTGCAGATATTACTACTGACGTAATTAGTTGCTACGTTCCAGTCGAATATTCGAAGACGTTAACAATACGTTCGCGAATAAGCGCGAGTATCCGCAAGGTTGAATCGACGATGGAGGTTTGTTCGGTTGGCGACGCTTGGCGACGTTTGAAAAGTCGTTGATGAATCTACCGGTGGTTCAAGAAGCGGTCCAATGTTACTCGGGATTTTACGGTATGCACGCGCCGCCGGGAAGTTAGCTCGTCGCTGATTCGATATTCGTCTAAAAGAGAGAGGAGGCTGGAGAGAGAGCGAGAGAGAGAGAGAGGCTGCTCCGAGAAAGGAGCGACGGAAAAAAAAGAGACTGAAAACTGCAACCAAGACAGAGACCTCGTTGACGAGTAGATGTGAACGGAGCGTGGAGACGAAAGAGGGTGTTAAGAGATGGTGGAGGAGGCAGCTAAAGGGTGATGGAGATGGAGGGGTACAAGCGAGATGGGTAGAGAGCGGGAGAGAAAGAAGTAGCTGCGAGGTAGTCGTGGTGCACGGCTAAGAGAGAACCGAGCGTACCTAATTAGTGCCAAGATCGTAATTAAGTAATTTTTAATTAAGTGACTACCGTTTACACGCACAACCACCACGTATGGGATAGCTTTGCTCGATGCAAGGTGCTTTATCTATTTCCACGGTAATAAACCGCGTTACAATTCTTCGGAAAATCGGCTCTCTCATAGTTTCTCAAAATCGCGATTTTCCCACGTCAATCAACAATTATTGTAACAATTTAATAATAATCAAGTATAGAGCGCAGCAATTTAAGAAAAAATTTCGATAAATTTTATTTTTTAATATCGTAATACTATAAATTATGACGGTAATTATTGAATGACAGTTATTAAATAATGACGATACAGAGCTTAAATTCTCTTTTCTCTTTTTCCATCTTTTTTGTATGTATTATTTTATTTTATATGCGAGAATTATGAATACCTATAAAATTAATATAATCAAAATAAAACATTTAAATAATTTCTTTTACACCATTAATGTGTTGTTCACGATTTAACAATGTATAATTTTCCGAAATATACTTGTCAGCGTGCAAGATACGCATTGATACGCTGATAAAGGCTTATCTTTCAAATATGACATAATATAGTGCTGTCAATCATGCTCCGCAGGAATGTCAAAAAAAAAATAGAAATGATAAGAGTTCACTAAGGTATTTTGAAACATTTGATAAAATGGTTATGATTTAAAAACGCTTCTCTACGTGATTTCAATACAATTTTTGCAAAGACAAGATTGCGATAAGAAATCATTATTTAATTGATTAAGTTAATTTAATTGAGAATAAGGTTGCCTGCTCTAGTAACAAAAAAAATACGAATCTTTCACTAATTGTACGCAATGCGGTATATGTGAATAACTACGCGGAAAGAATTAAAGACGTACAAAGAGCCGAGCAAGGACCTATAATATTATTCGATGTAACGTGAACGGTGAAACCTTAATTAAGAAACTACTATGAATGTTCAGTAATTTCCAGACGTACATTTTCTTAATGTACTCCGCGTACCTTATATACGAGATTTATATACTTGAATTTATTCATACAGACAATCTAGTTGCAGATAAAGAAGCGTACACATATTCTTTGTACGTTCCCTCGCGGTTATTCCTTTGTAAGTACCGAGATGCAGCATTTATTGTTAGTCTTCTTCCTCGGCACTTCTTTTCCTTCGACGGTCTGGCTGCAGTGCTCTCGACAAGGCTGCTGCCCGAAAGTCAAAGACCAAAGTTACTTTCTGTTCATTAACGGGGTAGAAACGGCCAAGATACAACCCGCTGTCTATCCCCTTTCTCTAAATCACCCTCCTCGACCGTCTTCATTTCGATGCGTTCCTTCTGATCCTACCACCTCGCGGCAACTTTGGTCTCAAAGGATTTTTACTTGCTCATTTTTCTCAGAATCTCTTGTTCTCTGCTTCGCTCTCGCTCGATTAGCTCTTTCCTTTCCTTCACGAGCGATTGTGAGAGGCGCGTACTACTAGAGATTATTTAGTTGCTGTACAGCCGCCGTCGAAAATCGAGAACTCGCGCATGCATCATTCTGCTGTAAAAGTATCAATGATACGTGGTGCGATATCTCGAATGGAGCGGATGTAACTGCCGCAGCAAAATCCCGGACGTTAATCTTCTATGTCGAGAGATTCCGTTTCTTCGATTGACCGTAAAAAGATGACGATAATCGCGTGTATAGTAAAATATAGTATTTCTTCGTTACTATACATACTATATATGTTAAGCTGGAGCAAATGGCTCGCGAGAGAATGCCGAGAACCGCTCTTGCCTCCACGTGGATAGGTAAAGTACGTTGTACTCCCGCCTACCTCAAGGCACGGATTTTCCGCACTCGTTCCCGTTCTCTTTCCCTTAACTCGTAATCGCGGTTGGCTTATTGCTTACAAGTAAGAGAAAATCTGTGTGCTCGTGAACGTCGTCGTCGTCGACATCGGGCGCACGTACGCGTGGTTACGCGTGTACGATCCCGAGTTTTTCTTGCTAAATAGCACGTGCCAATTCTCCGGCAAGCAACTGTTTGTGTGGGGTTGCGTCCTTGAATACGTCACCCATGGTACCGCTCTTTCATTTGCGCACGACCTCGTGGGGCTAAATCGCAGGCCGCCGTTGAGAAGCGGAGAACGTTGTTCTCTTATTCGCAGACTGCCGACTGGCTTCCCGTTTGTAGCGAAGTTTCGGTAAACCGTCAGTCCTTTCATTTTTTTTTCCAAACAAGATATGTTTTCCACGACTTGATATACTTGTTTAAACGTACAAGATGGCGAAATCAAATATTTAGAGCGATTAAAGCCGTTTTTGTGTATTAAAATCCATGTATTAAAAAAAATAGAACTTGATAGACGCGAGTATGATTTCAACTAGTACGTTTTACCATCGACCTGAAATTTAATATCGTATCCTCACGCTGTCATTTATAATTATTGTAATTGTTAGCCGTGCCGCGTATAAGTAGGCACCAGAAATTGTCATTGCGGCGGCCTCTCGGATAATAACACGTTACTAGGTGAGAAGATCACGCTCGATATAAGCAAGGTGCGTTTTACTTGGAAGCGTGGAAGAGGTGCGTGTCGAGGTAGTTACTAAGAACGCGCGGACAGACCGCACGAAGGAGGAAAGCGAACGCTAACGACTGGTCACGTGTGCGACGGGCGAGATAAGGGTTGAAAAAGGAAATTTGTGTTTAGAAAATTACCGCGTCATTACCCCGACCACGGCCGCGGCGGCGTACGCTCCGCGGACGAGCAGCGACACGGTAATGTCCGCCCACGAAACGATTGTCGGCTGATAAGAATGAGTCGAAGAAGAAATTAGAAAGAGAACGCGCGGTGCCGGCCGTGTGCCCTCCCTTCTGGGAGAATTATCGAGTATTTCGCGGCGATAAGCAACCCCTCGAAAGCGTGACTGGGTAAATTCATCGTGGACTTCATTATTCGACAACTCAAGAGCTTTCGATTCCTCATTTATATCGTATACTCTTGTCCCTCTGTTGCGCCGTCCTCTTCGCTCTTCCCGCAACATTATGTTGTTCTGCCCGTGGCCGAGCCATTAGCTCGCGTTTTCTCGTCAACCGCCACTTCGAGGCCTCTTTATCGAGGATATTGCTGCACTCCGCTTAGCCCGAAGATGTTATTTACACAGATAACCAGATTAAAGTCCGTTTATAAATTTCTTCTCAATCTATAAACTCCAGTGCGAAAATAATATTTTAATGCTTAATTGAACGAACTCGCTGGGAAATGCTCGGCGAGCGAGTGAGATTCACTTATCAGATCTTCTTCTTCGTTTCTGTGGCAATTATTTACAGAAAGATAAATTTTATATCAACGAAGAATCCCCAATTAAGTGTCGCGCGTGAAACTTGCAACGGCGAATGGTGTGTGTAAAAAAGGAACGGCGCGCTATCTAAAAGTGGTAAATCGTTGCCCGATTCTCGCGCTCGTTCCGAGGCGATCCGGGTTTTTCGTGCGACGTGGATTCACCGTCCGGTTAGGGCCCGTGTCGTGTGCGCGTCCGTTGTCCATTATACGACATAAAATTTCTTCCGTCCCGCAGATAGGATCTGCGACCTCAGTCGCGTGTCCTACCGTGGGATCTGATAACGAACGAACCCGAGTCCGCACATCTCTCTTTCTCATTCTCTCTCTCTCTCTCTCTCTCTTTTTCGCGCTCGCGGGGGTGGAGACAGGGGGTGAACCGACCGATCGGTCGACCGACAGACAGACGGACGGATGGACGGACGGGGAGAGATGCGAGGTGATAGAGACGGGTACGCGCGCGCGCACACACCCCCCACACATACATACACGCACGCGCACACACACATCACACACCCCGTAGACGTGAACACGCGCACACATTGTACCCTGGATCGTAGACGACCCCAATCATCCCCCACGGCGTGCTTCATCGAACGAAGGCTGTCAATATCGTTGGTATAAGCAGGTCCGATGATGTACGCGCGACGTCAACGAGTCTCCGTAAGATATCGGACGTGCTTTCGATTCGACGCGAGCGTGAGCGTGAGAAAATAGGGTGCGAACGATCGCTTTGTGCACGGCCGCCGTCTCTCGTTGCCGCTCTTTTTCTATCACTCTGCCTCTCACTCTATTCTTCTTTGTCTCTCTCTCTCTCTCTCGCTCTCTTTCTTTTTATCCGTCTCTTCTCCGATTTTCTCCGGCATCTGCTGCGCCGGGGGATGTACGACGATAAATGACGTCATCGAGGAAAATATTACGATTACGGGACTTGTAGTTACACGCGTTGTCATTAATATATAATCCTCTTTATAAAAATTAATATTTACTATATTATGTCAGGTATCCTCAGCATTTTCTGATGAGTATGCCTCTTGTATTTTTAGTTAAATACCAGGACGGCGATAATAACTAATTTCGTTGGCATCCTTTTATAATAACTTTGCTAACAGCCGTACGTGAGGAATATCCATAAATATTGTAACTAGGGGAAAAGTACACTTTCGTGTTACATTATCGTCGCGCGGGGAAAAAAAATAGAATTTTCGCGCTCTTTTTTCCTTTGTCGCGGTGTATGCATCAGCCCCTTGATATCAATGAATCGATAGTTGGAGATTGATCAATCACTAAGAACGCGCTTAAGCTTCTGATCGACGGTATGTATATTTTATGCGGGGAACGAGACGACGATATAATAATCGACATAGCAGGTGGCAGCGGCGACGGTCTCGGCCCATTCTCGTGACAAAAGTACAACGATGATCTAGGGTGGGAAAAGGGGTGGAGGGCCGGCCGCGCACGTAGGAGCGTAGAATAATGTAGCGAGGCATTTCCGCATAGGAAGCCGTGCATTAGGCTATCAGATCGAGCACGCGCGACAACGGCTGGTGGAGAAAAGGGAAGAAAAAGTTGCGGGGGCAAACCTTTACGTGATTAGCTGCGAAAAGAAAGAATTCCAATGCAGAGACTGGCAAAATGGAAGACATCTCTAACGTTTCTCTTCGCTAACTTTTCTCAAGAAAATTTTTAGACACGCAAAGTTCATGCCGTTTCGATCACGAGCGAATAATAGAAAGCTATAAATAGCTCTCTTGAATTCTTTTAAAATTTTTATTAGAAATATAATAAATTAAAATGAGAATCCTGTTTTACATGTTCGGGAAAAAAAGAGAGAAAGAGAATATCGCTATAAAGTATTATTTATACATTTTCATAAATTAATATATAGTGACAGATCTATCACGTGTAAGAAAAATAAACGGAAACTTTTGATTATATGATATGGTATGCCGTGACTAACATGTTCTACATTTAGAAAGCACGTTCACGGTTATATCGATGCAAGCGAGTCGCATAGCGCATACGGCGTACCATGCGAAACGTTTGATTCTTCGGATTTTAGATTTGATTCTCGTATTAACGGGGCCCGCGACCGTTCGGTTTACTCGCGAAAATTTTAGCTCGCATAGTTCGGAAACGCAAGAAACAATTCACGGTAAATCTCATTAAGGAAGACTTCGGAGAGGGTAGGTGGCCGGAGTGGCGAGGAGGCGAAAAAACCCTCGGGCCAAATGTGTCGAAATATGTTGAAGCGGTAATTAGCTTTGTGCGTACCGTGAAATACGAGCGTGCAATTTCGCCGGACGTTTGGAAGTTTCGCAAACAGACCACGTGCTTGCTCTTTTATCTGCGATTCCACTCTTTTGGACAGGCCCGATGAATAAAGTTACACAGAACAATAGATTGATAATTAACAGTGATGTTCGCGTCGCTGCCAAAATGGACGGGATCTTTTTTTTTTATTTTTTGTTTTCGCAATTTCGCGTGCACGACATCCCGTTCCGCTCGATTATCTTGGCGCAACCGTACGACTCGTGGCTGCGCGTTAACTTGGAAACCAAACGACGAGTCGGCTAGGAATATGCAATATAAGATATTGTAATTAACCCGACCACTCGGAAACAACTAAGCGCCTGCTCGTTAACGTTTTATTTATCGTCGCGTGTGCATTTTTTATTTAGAGTATATCCGAAGCACGTGGTCCCCGCGCGCCGTAATTGCGAGAGCGACATGTCGGCGCACGACGCCACCGTGCGAAGGACTTGCGATTTTCACGAGAGTGGACATCTCGCGATAAGAAAGCGGTAATAATGTAACGACGAGGGCACGCGCGCGATCCACCTTCGACCGCCTTGTATCTTGGATCTGTACTGTACTCAGCCTAATTATAATCAGGCTAATGCCTGCCGGACAGTATGCGTCGGTACCTACCGGCCTCCTACGCTTCTATACCTGGCGCTATGTAGGTAGCGTTACTTATCCCCAGCTGCTCTACGAGAGAGGGTAATTAAGATTCGGACACACCCATCGTGACTCTCGTCTCTTGGGCTCTGACCGCTTCTGCAAAGGGAGTGGTCGATCCCTCGAAAACCTCGTTCTCGTTTGCATACACGAAACGCGCCTCTGTTATCAGAAACGTCTTCTACGATTCCATTCTTTAAAGGGAGTCGGCCGCACGAGATGCGAAAATGTCCGCGATTATGTAGGGGAGTGGCGACACGGCTGTCCGCCGTATCCTTGAGATTTTCTACATGGCCACGTCTGCTCGTTTTCGTGGATTTAGTTACCCATCCGGCAGCAGCAGCCGTACCGAAGGGCAATTCTCGATTTAAGCGAGATCGAAAATACGCGAATCGATTGCATACGTCAAGATTTCAATCTAGATTGCTAAAAAATTTATATTTAAAAGAACTGCTCGCTATCAAGTCGCGCTTTAACGTATTCATTTATTCCAACAAATTAACGTACCTGTAAAAATATCTCTCTCCCATGCTAACGTATCTCGTCTCTTTCGTAAGACATTTTTAAACTTTTTAGTTTTCCGTGTACGATACTCTAGGGCGAGGGGACTGTAGAATACGCAAGAAACAAGCCGCTCGCGTAGATGTGCATAGTTGAAAAGAACTATTCGCTATTAGAAGTTGAAAATTACACATTACTCACCGGAAGTTGGAGAACCACTTGACCAGCTGCGCTGTATTGTTTTTATTAAACTTGATGTCGGGGAAGTACATCTTAAGGACGGCCGAGGATGGGTACCTGACCCAGAAGAACATCAGCTTCGCCTTCCTCAGATGCATCGGCGTCAGCGTCGACGAGTTCACCGCGGTTAAGGAAATACCGTTTGCTATGTATATAAATATATGTAACACGTAAATGTATATGAAGAATTCCAATACAAAAAAGGGGGGATTAAGCTGAGAGAGAAAAGTGCGGTCAAAAGAAGCGTCGACTCGTTTCTCGGACGTCTGAGAGTATCTTAAATATAATCGTGTTTTCTTTCGTATCGAATCGGATCAGAAATCGTACAAATTGCGGCTATCGCGAGGGTGGGCGATAGAAGGTTCTCACCGCGAAGTTGATCTACGATTGGCCGTATCCTCAGCAGAAGCCTTACTGACTCCTTATTGGTAATAGGATCTCTACATGTGGTTTCATCACAATCTTATTCGATTAATTCACACGACTCTGCCGTATTGTCCACAACCCTTTCAACTTAATTCATCCACAACGTGTACGCTTGTATTTTCGATACCGCAAGCGTGAAATGTCAGCGCATAATCTCGCGTTAATCTCGAGCTAAAAAAATTCGGGACAGACTCTCTCTCTCTCTCTCTCTCTCTCTTTCGGAAAAAAAAGAAAAAGTAAAGAGGACGTAGGCAACAAAATGAATTCGGATGCATCAAATGCCAGCGAGAACCGCGATGAGGCCTAGGATGGTGCGTCCGGAGGAGCGCGGAACAGCAGATCGTGTCACGGCGATGCACAACGCGCTCGACCTACCCCAAGAGAGAGGAGGGAGTGAAAAAAATGTGCCATTGATTTTACATCAAAGGCCGACTAAAAAGGCGGCAAAGAACGGCACGCTACCCGATCGAGCGATCCGGTCCAACACGCCAATGCAGTTCCGACATTGCATCGGACAATCGGCGCTCACACGAACCCGCGCGCGACACTCGCCTTTTTTTCCTTGCTGCACCGAGGCGAACTCCCGATCCGCAAGCCACCGGATCTCTGCACGCTCTTTCGGTAACTCAGAAGCAAGCCGCGGCGGGGTGGAACATGCACGATAATCGGGCTGGTGAACCATTCGCTTTCGCCGATCATTTTCTGACGATACCAAGAGTGCATCTTAACCCGATGCATTCGCGGCTATTTTAGTCATTTCGAAAAGGATCAAGAATATTGTTTTTTTTTTAATTTAACACGATCCTTCATTAGTATGCAAGTCTTAAAATTGTTATAAATTTATAATGTAACTCAAATCGGTCGAGAAAAATAGAATTTTTCTTCTTTGCGACGTTAATCTCTGTAAATCAATATTAATTGTTTTCGCGTATATTAAACATATAAATTAAATATTTATCATTATTAATGAACACTTAAAAATTGTGTGATAAATTACTGCAAAATGTGGCAACGCCCATTCGTTTCTAACTCGATTAAATTTAGAATTCTAATAAGAGAGATTTTTGTTCTATCGTATACGGGCCTCTGTCAGGACTTTCCGTACCAAGTTGCGATCGAATGTAACAAATGTAACGACGTCTTTCTCGGAAGATGAGATGAATATTTACAGACAAAATTCGATACTCAGAAATGTAGCTTTACAAAGGCTCATATCACCGAGATCAGCGAAAGTAGCTTATCTAGGATAAGCCGAGGAGACGCTCGAAATGTGAAGTTCGCGAAACGCTCAGGCTGAATTGCGAAATTGCGGGACAGATTATTGGCTTGCGAAGTTGGGTGAGACTGCAAGCCGAGGGTGGGCCGAGGTAGGCAAAGAACTTTTGGCTCGGTGCGTTGTTGCCGGACAAACTCTACTCGTAGGTGCAGCCAACATTAGCCTAACTCCGTGGCAAACTAATCTAACATTCGTCCGAGCTTCCTCGCTCCAGCCGCCTTCCGAGCGAGCGAGTGAACGGAGCCATTTTGCCTGGCTTTTTCTCTCTCTCAAAAACCCACCGCTACATCCTAAACTTTTCGCGTTTCGCTTCTCTTCTAGCTCAAAAAATATCCCCGAGTATCTTAACCGTTTGTTCTAGTATTTCTACATTCTTTTTAACACCACAATTATTCCTCAGGTAACATAGTATTTTTTATTTTAACATTCTTCAATTAATTCTTCGTTATCTCTAGATGAATGATTAATATCATCAATTTTTTCACGCATTTTAAACGTAATAAAATATTAAAATGTTATCTGAGGAAAAATTGATAAAATTGTCGAGCATTATTACCATTTTTGCCCTTCAGCATATAAGTATTAGTAAAGGATATTGTAGGCTGAATTCCATCGTAGGTGATGTCGCCGGAATTGCAGTCGCTAGCTCGGTCGTTGCTGTCCATCCTAAGGTGTCCGTAGTCCGGACTACCGTGCTGGGCTGCCGCCAGCAAGGCTGGATGCAACATAGCCGGCGGATGGGGCAGTGGAGGGGAATCCCTGAGTTCTACACCTCCACCCGGAGGACTCGCGGGTAAATGATGTGGCCCCGGAGGTGGTACTTGACCAGGATGACTCGCGTGAGGATTGAAAAACGGCGAATAGGGCGAGAACACTTGACTCTCGTGGAGGCTTGGATTTGGTATCGCTACACTGGTTGGCAGGGACACCGGCAGCATCGGCGGTGGCGCGTGGTAGGGTCTCGGTGGTGGAGGAGGCGGGGGACTATCACTACCTCCTTGAGAACCGTTTCCCTCTTGCGCTAGGATTCTGGACACCGTTCTGGGAGTAATTCTTGTATCCGTCACCTGTAAGGCGTACTAATTAGTATTTTTTTTTTTAGTCAGACTTATTCATCTTTCGTAATTAATGTATAAATAAATTTATTTTATTTATAATTCATTTTTATAAAAGTATCTTAGATAATTATTATAATATTTTCGCTCTGATTTCGTCAACTTAAAGTTATTTAGCGTTATTCGAAAATTACGAGTGACTTGAAGTTAATATTTCTTTATATACAAAAAGTATGTAAAAAATTTATCCATACGTTTATATAAAAAAACATCAATTTATTATGACGAGTCTAAAGATATGTTAAGTTTGACAAGTTGCAATGCTTACCTTATGACGTTTTTTCTTCGGCGTCATGACGAGTGACAGGGCCTCATTTTGTTCCGAGTCCCTGTTTTCTCTCTCGTCACCTCTCATATTGCAGTATTGGTCGCGTTGCTGCTCCCTTTGCTGCTGTTCGCGTTGCTGCTGATGTTGCTGTTGGTGTTGCTGTTGTTGCTGCGCCTGCATGGACGCCTGCATGGCGTATATCGTCGGCGGTTTTGGGGTCTGAAACATTCCAACGCTCGGCCTTCCGTGCGAGGGCAGCTGATTCATCTGATTAAGATTATTTTCCGTGGGGCCAGCATGAGGGCCATGGGGCACACCACCTATGGACCCGATTTGCGAAAACCCCGTGGGTTGTGGAGGAGGGGGCCCACCGTTGAGGGGCCCCCGTGGCCCGTTTGGGCCACCGGGTGGTTGCGGAGCTCCTCTGTCGACCACTTTCGTCCTGGGCGATTTTCTTTCGAGCATTTGGCTCGCCAAAAGGAGGTCCTTATTGAGCTGCTCGGCAGCAGCCTGCGCTGCCTCGGTTTGCTTACCGAGAAACCTCCTCTGTTGCACGAACCTCGATACTATGCTGTCAATCAGATTGGTTAAAGAAGAAGTTATTTCCGTCTTCAAGATATCCGCCAGGCCTTCCAAATCGGCTCCGGTGATATGGGGGCCGGACGAACTGGCAGCTGCGGCGGCACCCCTGAAGACGCTTAGCCTTTCCTGGAAGTCTTTGTGTTGAATGGGCGTACTGGCTGATTGCATTTGCGGCGTCTGCGGCGTCGAAGGACCAGTGTTGTTCTGGCTCTGTTGCTGAGACTGGCTTGGTGGCGGTGGCGAACTCTGTCGTTGATGCTGCTGCTGCTGCTGCTGCTGTTGCTGCTGCTGCTGCTGTTGTTGTTGCTGCTGCTGCTGCTGTTGCTGCTGCTGCTGCTGCTGCTGCTGCCGCACGGCCGCTTCTTGATGTTGTTTCATTCTTTCGAGGGCAGCATGCTGTTGTTCGAAGTAGAGTTTATGCCCCATGTGATACATAGCGGCAGCCGCTGCGTGGGGGTGATCAGGTGGGAGGGCCGGGAGACCGTTGTACGGCGGTGGATGAGGTCGCGGCGGTCTCGGCGGTGGTTGCGGTGGTTGCTGAGGACTGGGTGGCGCGTCGCCGCTCTCACTTGTATCTGGCTCCATTCTACTGGAGAGTTCCATGTACTTTTGTTGCATTTCCGCCAATTGCTCGTGCAGCATTTTCAACTGTATCTTCAAATTATCTTTCTCCTCCCGTTTCTGCCTGATCGTCGCAGGGTCCTCCTCCTCTTCACTCTCGTCGTCGTCGTCCATCATGGTGTCGTTGACACTATGTTGGAGAACGTGATGCACCGTCTGTTGCTGAGGCTGATAGAGCTTGCGCTTCTTGCAACCGTTTACCGTTGCTGGCTGAAGCGCCGGGCTGCTGCGCATTGTGCTGACGATGTTCTCCACGCGAGCGCGTTTAATCTCTGTCGTTGGAGAGCTCGTCTCGGTCTTTGGCACGATCGGACAAGGAGAGTGACTAGGGCTACGTTTGATATTGAGCGACTCTTGCATCTCCTCCTTAACGGAGACCGAGCCCGATCTTGGTGCCGTTGGGCTAGGAGGCAGGCTCTGCTCGCAATCCGATCCGTCCAAGTTCGCCCCTGGCTCCATGCCGGCCTCGGCAAAGGCCTCCTCCATCGCGCGTGCCGCGGAGGCAGCATCCTCAGCGCTGTCCTCAGCGTCGCCCGGCATCACGGTATCACGATCACTGTGATTCGCGCTATTCACGATGTTATTACCATCACCACTCTCCTCCCCGCCACTCTGCACTGTTCCACTGCGCGCACTATCACTATTTTGTTGCTGATGCTGCTGGGGACTCTGCTGATGCTGTGATTTAAGTAATTCCGCGGTAGTATTGTTATTGTTATTACTGTGTATACTGTTGTTATTGTTCGGCTGCTCCTGCACGCCGAGAGCGGAGAGTTTGCGCCCCTGCAGAAGCATGTCGCGTAACATGTGCTGCGTGAGATCGGCCGTGGCGGGATCATCACAATTAGCCACGGCGCCCGGTTGCAAATTCGAGGCGGGATCCATGCCGGCACCGGTCATCCCGTGGCCGCCCTCTGGCGGGGATCCGCCAGCGTCACTGGCCTGTTTGACCTGCCTTCCTAATAACTCGTTCAGCATCTTGGCGGGGCCGAAGCCCGGAGCCCCGAAGAAGCCGAAGGCCGCGTGGCCGGAATGCTGCTGTGTTGTAGGACCCGTCGTAGCTGCGCCTAAATGACTTTGACTGCCAGTCGCTCCAGCCTGTTGCTGGAGCTGTTGTTGCTGCGGTTGTTGCGATTGCGACTGGTGGTGTTGCTGCGACTGCTGCTGCTGCTGCGGCGGCGGCTGTTGTTGTGGGTGCGTCGGTGGACCACTACCACTGAAGATCGAGCCGTATAGACCACCACCGAGGAAGGATGGCCGGGAGCTAAAGTTCGGTATACTCGAGTAGCTGTTGCGCGGCTCGCCGGCGTCCACGCGCTGTCTGGTGCGCTTCTGCTTCTTCAGGAGTTGCTGTTGCTTGCTTTCCGTGGCTGCTCCGTAGAGGGCGAAACACTCGGTCTCCTCCTCCGATGACATCATCGGCCGTCTGGTTGGTCGGCCCCCCGAAGGCCTCCGCGTCCCCTCCCCGCCAGTGCTTCTTGTCGCCCTCCCCTTCTCGAATAGCCCCTCGTGGCTCAGTGCGCTGCCTCGGCTTCTGCACTGTGTAGTCTCTCTGGGTACCCCCTACTACAGCTGCCTTTTCTCCGCGTTCCTTCTAGCTAATGCTCCCTACCTCGTTCGACACCGACCACCACCACCTCTCCACTTCCTTTGCCTTCGCCGTCTCCTTCTCGGTCTTCTTCTCCTCTTCCTTTTCCGTCTTCTTCGCCGCCACCGCCTCCTCCTCCGCCTCCTCCTCCTCCTCCTCCTCCGCCTCCTCCTCCTCCTCCTCTGCCGCCTCCTCTGCTTTCTTCGCCGCCGCCGCCGACGACGACGACGACGCCGGCACCCTTCTCGTCCCCGACGAACTCCTGCTTCCTCCTCTTCTCCTTCTTCTCCTTCTCTCGCGCTTCCTCTTCTTCTTCTTCCGTCGTTCCTCGCTTTTTCTGTGCTTTCTCTTCACTATTCCTCGCCCCGCACCTTCCGCCGTAAAGCTGACGCCAACGGCTGAGGCTGCTGTTCGGTGACTTGATGCCGGACGTCCGCCTTCGTCTCCGAATGGCGGGACTTCTTCGGAAGATACGATTCGTTATCGGGTCGGTATCCGCTGCTGTCGTGTTTCTTACTACTTCTGCTACGGTAATTGTTATAACCGGGACCGCCGCTGTTGCTACCGATGCGTTTACTCCCGGTAATCGTTGCGATGTTGTTGCCGTTGATGATAACCAGAAGGGAAGCCGGTATTCTCGCGGGCGGAATCCTCGTGCTCCCGCCTGGGAGCTGCATCCTTCGAGCTCGCCAAAGGGCTAAGTGCCCCTCGCTCCCTCGTCTCGATTTTCGTGGCCGCAATTCTCCGATACGTCTGAAATAGAAAGACGACGGTTCATCTTAGCGATCTGTGTCGGCTAAACGAATATCGCTTGTCTATATATATACATATATACAGTAAGAGAATCGATTCAAAGGAACGATAATAGCACACGGTAGTGTATTTTAAGCTCTGTATATAGACCGTTGTATTGAAAGAAATGTCGTTTCCGTAGATAGGAAGTTCTCGATGGTGTGTACACTTGTCGTTTCCTCTTATTATTAGCTTATCTTATTTTAACCGCAAATCAAATGGCAGCGATGTTTTAAACCGGACTATTATAGATGCATCATTAATCCTCATAATCGTAACGTGTACCTCGCAAGTATTTCCTATCGGGGATAGAAATACGTGCGTGCATTTTTGCTTCACTGTCTACTCAAATATTCTATTTTAGTATTCTATCGTTTCGCACTTGGACACACGCGCGTGTGCATCGCGACAGATTCTTAGGGATTCAGAAATTTTGTAGAAAATATTTCTCACTTTCCAAGATACAGGTATTCGATTCGGAAGAAAAAAAAAATACATTAATTCTATGCGAGATGACGTCACGGTACGATAGAACATGAGAAAAGAGTGCGAAGTGTTATCGGTTAAAAATACAGTGATCGACCACGGCGAGGGCGACGACGACGGCGACAAAGAAGAAGAGCAGACCGCGGGTGACAGTTGCAAGCAATATGTTTCACCCTCGTCCGAACACCCTGCGGCCGATAGAAGCAAAAACTCAAAGTATAGTGAGTTACGAGGGGGCTAGCGAAGAAGGGGGTGGCTTCGCCTGAGAAGCGGCCATAAGAAAATTACCTGCGTTGAATATCTTATTCGATACATAAGCAGTTCCGCCTAGAGCGGTCTCTTCGCCGCGGGATGCACACCGTCGTCGGTCGATATACTCGGCGAAAGAAAGGGGGGCACAAAAAGTAATTGATAGTCCGCTCATTGCTCGCTCGATCATAGACCAGGCCCATCTGGCTTGCTCGGATGAGGGAAAATAGAGTCGCGCTCTTCTGCGTCTTTCACGCGGCCGATCCTTACGTTTTCGTTTCGCTAAATAAATTTGCCGCTCGCTAACACACCGATTTTTATTACAACGCCACAACGAGGTGACAATATTTCGTTATTGTCGTTACAATTGTTTACTCGGCACAAAATTTTTTAATAGAATCCCTTTCTGCTGCGATGTCTCCACGCGCGCAAATAATCGCTCTTCATTCGTCAATGGTACGGCCTGTTAGAAGCTTCGATCGTCATGCAGTTCAATTGACGCTGCGTATAAGTGCGTAAGTGAGACGTTTGTGTAGTTGCACGTATGCGTTACGGTGTGGAGCTTGAATATGTACTAACACAGCGTACGAGCACACGCGTTTGTGCACACGTACGCGAGATTCGAAGCAACAGCTGAGCAGTTTAAAGCACCTGCGCTCAATAAGCCGACAATATTCCATAGTTCGTCTACGCGTAAACCCCCTGCCTACGAGGACACCCCGATATTCGTTCCAATACGTATCAAGAAGTCAAAAGAGTTTGCAGAGAACAATGCGTGAGGTGTCACGAAGTAAAGAAAGTTTACTGAAAACTGTATTCCATGAATAAAAAATACCAATGTTTTTTTTTACTTTACCGAGACCAGACTCTTTATAAATGTAATTGATATTACAATTTTTACAAATGAATGTTGTGAAAACTTCTAGTGCTAAGAAGTAAAGTATTGAACGAAGTTTCAGCAACCATCGTAACGATAATAGGTATATCTTCCCTCCTTCTAGATCGAGGGTTGCGTAACAGGAAGACAGATTATTGTAAGACATAAGCGAATAGAGAGACGCGCGCGTACTCAAAGTATCGTCGACATCCTCATTGTGCACTTGAAGCACTATTACGTAAACGTTCAATTACAGCAAGTTAACGCGTTCTCGGGCGTTTCCTCGAAGAGGAGCGATTCGTTCTGAGAAATTGCTAGGCAGTTCCGTTGGCAATTACTTTAGAGGGGTGCAGCGCTTGTTGCGGCCCTCGTTACATCCAGAAGTGACATATGGTGTCGACCTCGATAAGGTCTACGGGACGACGATTGTACCTGGACAGGAGGGGCGCTTCGAGGGGGGTCGAACTTCAGTCTTTCCCGTTTTTTGATCGGTACTTCCCCGTGTGCCGTCATGCGTGGGACGAGAAGGGGAAAACAAAAAGGTGCCGGTGTCCTGCCGGAAATGGCTTCAGGAACTCTCCCACTGTTGCGTCGATTCGGAAGTAGACGCGACGAGCTAATTACACGCGAGGAGTGTGTTCGCCAAGACGAGCGCGGGGGAAGCAGACAGGGTCTTACCGCTACTGGTATACGGCGACCGATTTTTCATAATAAATACTCCCAAATTCGAATAAATGGGCGCCTGCTCTTTTCCTCTCGTTATAAAAGGTACATTTTTGCACAGGATGACAATTTTTATCGTACAATTGAGATCTTACGGCTCATGGGAACAAAATGTCACCGGTATTATTGCGAGAGAATCGATAGGTAAACTACGGAAATGATGTGCGGAAGTTAATCGCGTGCGCGAGTCGATATGTCATAGAATTAGCGACTATTAAGGCGCAAGAAAAACACACGTCGGCAAGTCACCAATGATCATTTCCTGTACGTCATACGATATTTACCATTTAAACAGGTGGGTAGATTTCAAAGCGTGATTATAGTGCATAGTAATAGGGTCCGCAAGTAATACGTAGGATAGTTAACGCATGGGGAGCCCTCGATGGAACTTCAAGGTGATAGTCAATATTATATCACGTGATCGTTTCTCTCTCTCTCTCTCTCTTTTTTTCAAGTAGATGACGACGCGTGAAAAGTCGCGAGAGTAACGATTTAAGGACGCCGCGACATTTTACCGAGCAAATTTGACGAAAGGCACGAACTTGCGTTCCGCTGCACTCCCGTGCGTGCGAACAATTTTTCGTTACCCTCCCTCGCGAAATAGCCGAAGAAATAAGGGAAGATAGCTGCTGCTACGTGAGCATCACATGGCGCGCATACCCCACATGGCGTTGTCGAGGTAACACAGCGGCGGCATGTGCATCGGAATTCCACCCCCCGTAGGTGTCATGTGGTGAGAGCGCTCGCAGGGGGTTGCATGGGAACTCGACTGTGGTCATCAGTCCATGTCCATCGCGTATGTACGCACGCACGGCGCTTAGGCACGTAGACGCGACTCGACCCTCCCGGTATATAAAATTATTGTAACATTCGTCTCGTCGTTATGCCTTACGACGGGGGGATGCGTAGGGGGATAGACGTACTTCGTAGCCGTAACACGCATCCGCAAACCGCACAAACACCGCGGCCTATACGTCCCCGTGGTCTTGCCTAAGCGCGAACGTGTAGACACGCGCACACGCGCGCAAGCGAAACGTACCGCCGGCCGCGCTGGGGTACCTACTCACACGCGTCGGCGGCGCACACGGCGGCCCCGTCGTGTACGTACACACACGGTTCACACGCGTTCAGCATATTATCGGCCTGCTCTGATGCAACAAGTTGACCGGGTGTCAATTGATGTGTTATTAATTGGAGGTTAATTGCGTTAATGCGCTGTCGACCCCGCCTCTCTGTCGTCTACCCGCTCTCCCACCCCCGACGCCCACCGCACCCGCCTTCAACGAGCCCCACTGTTTTATTATTATTTTGCATTCGAATCGTTTCGATTCAACACACACTGGCACGCGCCCAAACCAAACTGGCGAGAGGGAGAGCGAGAACCGCGCCGGCAGGCCGCGAGCCGGAGAGAGCGCGAGAGAGCATTTAAAAGCGGCGGCCTGTCACCGATTTTCATAATTCACAGCTCGTTAAATTTGTTTCGCTTTTTGCCCCGCTTTTCGCGGTTACGCGCCCCGACGCCATTAATCTACCTTCGGTCGTTTTCAATGAGTTTAATCGCGTTTCAAAAACAATGTGGGTCAACGCCACGCTTGTGTTATTCCTGACACGTGAGCATGACCTTCTCGCCGTTTTCATTTCGATTTCGGTTCCCATTCATGCCGTTGCGGATAGCACGCGATAATGAGCGCCCGTGTTTTTCGAAAGTTTTCACGCCGCGGCGTTCCAGCTTGTGCTCCGCGTCGTATTTCAAGCGAGGCAAAGGACCAAGTTCCGTAAGAATGCAACTTAAGACGCGGGCTAACGGCAAGTTTCGTCCTTTCAGAATGCCCGCGTCTCACTGGCGGTGGGAGAGCAGTCATTTATGCCTGTTTCGTGCAGCTGAGATTTGCACGGTTTCCGACAAATACACAGGCGTACAGACTTGTACCGCGATGGAGAAAGGTGAACGGTTCAATGACGTTTCCTTCGCGTGAGATCGACGATCGTCAGGGAGTTCCCCAAGGTGCGATCGCAAATCTCGGAGACGTTTCTATACGACCTTTCCTCCAATACGTTCCCATGACTTTCTCGCGGTGGGAAACGCTAACGTCTGATATTAAAGGCTACAAAAACTCCTGCGGCGCCCTTCGTCCTCTCTCTCTCTCAGGAAAGGAAGTAGGAACAACGGTCTTTGTGCCCTCAGTGGCGTGGATGCGATGCTGCGGGCATCGAAATCCGGAACTTTATGCAGCGAGAACGGTCGCGCGTTTGTTTAATGATTTATTATATTAATTTAACGGTTTATAAAATTAATTACGCCGGTCAATTTGATCTCTGTATTTATATTTATCTACGAGTATCGTATAAAAGTAAAATCAATGAAGCTTGTTAAAGCTTATCAGTTGTATTTCATTAATACAGACATCGTTAAAAATGTATCGTTTACAGTAATACCGTATCTGATTTAACTTGAAAAGCAATAAAACGATTGTCTAATAGCGTTTTACAAATAAGCAAATTATCTCGTTTTTATTCCGTGCTGAATCAAATTTTCCAGATAATGTAGCAAACATAATACAACCGCGTAAACTGTGAATTACACGGGGAGTAAAATAACTTTTGCGTAGGGAAATGCGAGCGGAAACGCGTAACCTTGAAACGCTCCAAGAGCCAAGAAACTCCCCCGTTACCGACGACACTGCAAGATCAAGGAGGCCCCCTCGGTAGAATTCAGGTGGTTCGCCCGGTGGCGTCCCCGATTTAAATGTCCAGGTATCCCCTGATTGTATACCCGATCGAGGTAACTTCTCGAGACTCGGCTCCCCCTTGGGTGCTCGCCCCATCGAGGAGGAAGGCCGAAGGAGAAGGGCAAAGAAGGTAAGAATGCCTCCTTACGATACGGAGAGAGCGCGTGCCAGCTGCCGCGTCGTGGCATAACCGACGTTTCGGCTTCTTGTTGTCATTGTTATACCCGACCAAGGTTCCCCTAACGTCTTGGGGCTGAACGGACTTCGCCTTTCTAACGTCTTAAGGAACGCGAACAAGCTGGCTCGTGCCGGGGGAGGAGTAACGGTTTCCGCTTGCCCCGACGTTACCCGATTATCCATTCACTTCTGTCTGCCGATAATTTCTTCATTTTGTTCAGTTTTAAGCGTAAAAAATGAAAATGACATGCAAAAGATAAAAATAGAAACGTAAAAAATGTAAAGGACTCAAAAGGGAAAAATCCATGTAACATTTCTACCGTCTCATTTTAACATTCTACATTGATATTTTCTTTACCCTCGACTTGCCTTCTCTGTCAATAATTCTTTGCGAGAACATGTCCCCCCCCTCGCAATTTTTTATTTCTTAGAAAGATACAATATAATAAAGAGCACAAATGAATGGGACGAATCGCCGAAGAGGAGAAGCAGATTTAGCAGATAGATTTCGGTATTTTCTTCCCCGTCTTTTGGCCACGGGCTATTCTTGGAGGCAATTATGGAGATACGTTCGCGGCATATTGGCAACCAAGAACGTCCAGGATTACCGGCGTTATTGTCGTCGCCATTTCGCGGCGCGGTCTTCTTATGGCAGTCGGCCAACGTGTTTTCTAGTTTTTGCAACGACGGCAATCATGCCGCGGGCATTATCGAGCACCGAGGATTACTTAATTATATTCAATTGCCAAAGTTTCGTATGTTTGCGCGGCGTATAACGGCGCGGTATCTCCGCGAGAGCGTCTGGGAGCCGCTATTTTTAAAAGTATCCCGGAACGAACGGGGTCTCTCGCATTGTCGTTTTCTAGAGAAACTAGTAAATAGCATATTGTTGAGCGTATTGTGTTTTTTTACGTGTTTGACGTAAACATACAGCGCAATCCATACGAACGTTACAGAAAGTCCGTAAAAATTTAACTCGTGTGTCTTGTTAACGACGCACACGGGATTTTAAACAGCAAGGTAAAACGAACGCGTCCAAAATAAAACTCAACGGGAGATCGAAAGTCATCCACGCTTCCAAGATCTAAGAGAATAGATACGAGGATAAATAGACACGAATGATGTGGGCTCCACATCGTACGAGGCATCGTGGCTTCTAGTGCAGCTGGACCTTGATCTACATTCGGGGTCCCGCAAACAGAATCGACGCACCTTTGATCGCCCTTAAGGCTGGAAACATCTGGTCGCCGTCAGCTATCGATCGAATCCCCCCAGAGCGAGTGACAGATCCGATGTTTATTGGTAATCAACACAGGGCACGAAGCCAACGCGTACGAATGCCCCTCGTTAAACAATTTGGCATTTAGGCTGCAAAGTTTTCCGATAATATCCCGGCTCGATTTTTTTGTGAGGTAACTCGAACGCCATGTAAATCTGTTGTAGGCTACTTGGCGTAAATTAATCGTTGCTGATAAATCGGCGATAAAATCCTCGGAGACGGGGAAGCCGATTGGCGGAAAAGCAGAATCTTCCTTTCTTGACATAGACAGATGCGACGTGGCACGTCCGCGCGAATCTCCGCGGAGTGAAGCGAGTGCGGCGAGCGGTGGTCTGATCGTTTGAGCCAATCACGCCGTGATTGAGTATAATGGACTTGCGTCTTGTCCCCCAGGCCAGTGGCTCTCGAGCTAACTCGTACGATCTACAACCGGCCCTTTCGAACGGCCGGTCGTGGACCAGATCGCTCTTGGGTTGGTCACCAGCGAGCCGTAAGTGACTAGGGCACAGGATGAAGGCTGTGTCCGAGTGAGCGAGCGGCCTGTTGGTATGATAATGAGGAAGGTGACTTCCGACGATCCATCGCGGAGAGCGGCCATGGGAGAAAGACAGAGCAAAAGCGTCGGAATGCACCGATGACGAAGATGGAGAGCCGTCCAAGAGACGTGGGTGAGGGAGACGAGGGGACGCGAAAGAGGTCTATCGAGGCTGATAGAGGAGGAACTCCCGACGCCGCGCCGAGGGTCGAGGGTCGGCCAAGAAGCGGACACTCCAATCCACAACATCCCTTCCGATTCTACATTCATACGTAAGCCTCGCACAGGCTCTCCTCCGCCACCGCTTGTTCCTATCTCTCGTCTCTTCCTTCCGCGGCCCCCGGTGTAAATTGACATGAGAGACAGGACACAAGGTAGGGGGGGGACGACGTGCGTCAGCGGGTCACGCGTATGTACGAACCGGCTCGAGGAGCGGAAGGCTCTTGGTGAACCACGACGGAGCGGTAGGGGAGGATGCAGCGCGCTCGTCGCGCACCGCTCGAAAGACACTCGGCATGATTGGCCGTGCGCGTGTCTCGGTCGTCGTGTACGCGCACATTATGCGCGTAAGAGCAAGCGGGGGAGGGGGCGAGGGCGGCGGGGAGGGCCTCCTGCGGAGCGAACCATCGGGTGACGCTGCGCACCCGATGAGGATACGAGCCAATTTTCCCAAACGCCGTCAATTCAGCTAACCAGCTAAATTCGCGAACGCGAAGCGAAGGAGGGAGGACCCCGAGGCGTGTGAGAAAAAGGGATCGCCGGAGAGAAACGGGACGATGGGCTAAAGTGCTGGAAATAACGCGATGCGTTATTTGCATGAGAAGCGAAAGACTGGCTCGCTCGCGGATACGATGACGCCGGTACGGGCCGGTTCCCAAGTATGTCGAATGGATATGTGTGCTGAGCCGTGGCTCGGTTAATCCAATTGAGTCAATTTGGGTTAACTTAAAGTCGTCTAAACAGCTTGTTTAGACGTCCCGTAACGCACTCGCGAGCACGTATCCGGCCCTCTTCCTTCCTATCGCCATCAGATCTTTCTCCGCTCGTCGCCGATAAGTCGAGATAAGTAGATTGATTAGCGACCATTGATTGGCCGGAGCCAATTTGCGGATATTATTCTAGTTCTCATTAACCGGTCGATATTGATTTTTCATCACTCCAATTCCCATGTCACAATTTCCGCTGACAGTATTTACTTTGATTTCTACAAACTGTACCAGAAGTGGTGCCTCACATATGCATTTTTGTCAATTACACCGCTGTCACTGTAAAAATAATGCCACTTTCTTACAAAACTCCACTTCTCTGCAGTATCTCTCGATCTAGTCTGCAAATAACGAAGGTTCGCAAGTGAGTTCATTTTAGATTTTCCTTAACTAAATTTCCTCTCGATTTAGCGTTATTTTTGCTAGCGATATCATTGGAGTATCGACCGGTGTATTCTGAATTTATACGGAAATGTTTTTATCCTCGTACTTTTTGCTCGCAAAATATCAATGTTCTCGCGTATCTCTTCTACAAACACATCCAATTAAAGAATTCGGTATAACTGATCGAGATATTAACTAACTTGTTCGAGTTGAAATTAAATTTTTGAATCAAATTAGAGATTACGATTTTCCACGATCGCTGTTTAGCGAGCGGTCGCCCACGTCATCGAAAAAGGATCGATGACGATGATTGTCTGCCGAGAGAGGGCGAAGACGCGTCTAGCCTAACCGCCGTCTCGACGATGATGTAGTCATTGTGCTCTATGCTGCTCTAGTGCGGGGCATGCGAGTATTTGCCCACGGTACATACTAGACTCTCCTCCCCAGCTGACGTTGATTGAAGGAATAAGGGAAACGGCGAGCTCCCTCAAGTACCCACCAACACTATCGCCGCCGCCGCTACGATCGCTATCAACGTTTCGCCTCTGCCTGCTGCAGCCTCTACAAATCGACCACCACGTACGTCATCGTCTCGACCACCTCTATCACGGACGCATAATCACCGTTGTGAGATGCCGTACGCACCGGCGCGACGCGTCGGATACATCGGAGATTCCTCCTCTTTCAATCTGCACGTTAATTAAACAGGATTTACGTGGCTGGAGGCAGCACGTTGGAGAAATAGACGCACAGATTCTATTACTACATGCAATTCTCAAGAATGTGTGAGACTTGTACAATTTTAACTTGTATTTATCACTTTATATTTTTATTTAAAAATTTTCTGGACACCACAACCCTGTCTAGGCCCTGAGCTCCTTCTATGGTTACTTTGATTTCTATAAATATTTATTAAAATAGAAAAGCTCTAATGTTTGTGCGCGATTAATTTTCGCACGCATATCATGGCGGCAGTGTGCGCTAGATGTGGATAATATGTACGTAGAACATGCCGTTTCCCACGTATCGCGCTCCAAGTGTTGAAAAAGAAACGCGGGGAAAATAGAATGGTTACGGCGACTGGAGCGAGCGAGCTTAAGGGGGATAGAGAGGGGTAGGAGGCAATAGATCTTATTAAGAGACGGAATGAGTCACTCGGTTGTACGCGGTGGAAAAAAAAAGGGATAGGGAGACTTGATCGCGACCAAGCGGAGACCGAACAAAAATGCCGCGATAGATGGGTGGGTGTCTCAGATCCGGAACTTGTTGACAATGGTGCGGAAGGCGATACACCTGGACGGTCGCGAGGAACGTGCAAGTATTGACCCATCGCTCGCTGTGACCGGACGGTGCGCGACTGTGACTAAACTTTCTCGCGCGTCTCATGTGGTCAGTGGACCTCGTCTCCTGAAAGAGAGGGAGAGAGAGAGAGTGAGAGAGAAAGAAAGAGATCGGCCCCCCTGGTCATTCGTGCCGCGATTGCGTTCGTGATGGCGCGATTATTTACATTACTTCCGAATTGGTAAATAAGAGACGCGATGTCGGACGCGGAAGCATGTCGCAACCGCCTCTTTCCGCAGAGGCGCTCCCTCCGCCGCCGCGACCGCTTCTCCCCGAGCGCCGTCGTAAAAATCCTCCTTCCGGAGTTCGCGCGACACAAATGGGTCTCGTCAAAGTTCACCACAGTAATGTGGAAAAGGGCAGGATTGTTTGATTAACCGCAGGCGATGCGTAATTATTCCACTCAGTGGCTCCGAATGAAATAAGATGCGTGTTTTTTTTTAGTGACGTCTTTTTTTGAGCAACTGGCGCGGATAAGAAACGCGTAATCGATTTAGATTTACATCCTGCAACGAGTGTAACTATGATCAGTGTGTTATTGCGTACACACGAACGCATTAATTTTACATTTACGTCTATGGAAGCACATACGAGACAGTACACGACAGTTTAGCGTAATTGTGATGGACGCGATGTCTTGTTATTAACGCGCGTATAAGTTTCATCCTCGCCTTTTCAAGAAGCGACGTTGTGGTGGTATTACCCGCGAGCCACTTAACATCTTTCGAAAGTTATCTTTGTCGTCAGGATATTGGCTCAAAACGGTCGTTTAAATCTCAGGAGTCTAATGACACCCGCGCGATAATAGGGCGGCATGATTTGACAAGCGAAGTGGTTACGAAGACAAATGAGTGCTTTAGTCGCGTTCGAAACTATCGATCGTTCTACGAGCCCAGCCAGAGCCTCTCTCCCTCCCTCCCTCTCTCTCTCTGATTATGAGCAAAACTTCCCGTATGACACTCGTTAACATTTAAATCGTACGTAAGATGCAATAAATTAATTATCGTGAGGTGATAATGATGTGCCGTCGTGCAGATAGAAAGAAGTTTAATCTTCACGCTACTTTGTCTTTATCTTTAAAATGACCTTTGAAATAATTTACAACAGCGTCAATCTGCGTTTAATTAGCGCTTTGGCTTTTACTTGTACTTAAGATTGAAATGATCGCGCAACACGAAAATAAATGACATTTCGTTTTATTCAAAGCTACGATCGGAAAATTCTCTATTACTCTAAAGTGTTATATTAATATTCTTTTGCGCGTAGCAAACATATCCAGTCCGTGTATAATGATATATATTTAATCATCAGAATTACTACTTCTCAGTATGTACTATATTGCTCAGTACTATCATATATTGCTACCAATGCAATTGCCCTCTTATCAGGCTGCTGTATTTTATATATATAGTATGTATGATATAATTGATTGTATTGTAGATTGCGACAAATTTCATCGAATTGTATAACATTCATTGTAGCACACGATTCGCGTATATTCTCTTATGCAGACAGTTCGCATGCTAAGGCAATTATCTAACAGCAGCAAGGTCAGAAGTAGGCATAATTGACATTATGTCATCCTTTTGTCGTTTCCACAGATCTTGCGCAGTTGGCGTGCATCGTACATCCGATGGGGTCCCCCCGAATCTTCCAGCAAGCTCGAGATAATCGGTTAACAACGAGTAATTTGTTTTGACGAACTTGTCCGCTCCAGAACTAGACGTGGCGCACGATTGCGTAAATAATCGAGGTAAATAATAATCTTTCGCGGAAATATTATATTTTTATTTGATTCTGAATAGCAATCAAGAGCAATTGTATTCTCTATGTACATACGTACAAGGCACAGGGCCCGATATCGTTGCGTCGAGCGAGCGCACAATCGCTTCGCCAACGTTACGTTGCGCCCGTCTGCTCGTCGCGCGGATCTCCGATTTATGAAATAAGCCGTCATCATAGATCCCGGCCGGTCGAACGGAGACGCGTGATGTTATGACACATTGGACACTCGCTCGTGTCTGTGTCCCCACATATATGCGCAACACATATCCGGGGGTCGGGTCAGTTCTCAGGGCTATCATTGCCTGCCGGCCGGAAGACTCACTTAGACCCGTCTTGAGTTACCCCTCTTCGTCCCTGGCCATCGTTCCTCGACAAACTCACGACCATAATCCCTCCTTCCCTTTTCGTCTCCCCGATTCGCTCTCTCGTTCTGGGGCGCGCGAATCCGTCTGCCATCCCCATCGCTTTTCTCTCTTGAAGAAGGGGGGGACCTACTTGTCGGATTCTCTTTTCTCCTTCGGCTTTTCTTCCCTCACCCGCCGAGAACACTTGCCTTTCCGAGGAGCACCGTCACAGAGTTATTTACAGGTCGGTCTTATGAGTAAATGATTTTTTTTCCGCGGTTACGACCTGAATGACTGTCTTGTATTCTTAAGACACAAGACGGTTATTGTGCGTTACTTTAAGATGAGGAGTTAAAACGTAAAACGTCGTCTTAAGCGTACAAGCCAGTTATTGTGTGGTACTTTAAGACAAAGGCTTAAAACATAAAATATTCCCTCAAGAGTACAAGACAGTCGTTTTGCACAGGTCTTTAGTGTGAAACATTTCTTAACAGTCAAGTTTTTCGAAGGATTTAATATTATATTGTTAAGATTAATGTAATTTCTGCACAATAATAATTTGAACCAATAATACTCTGATAATTATTTAATTAAATATAATTTACATATTATTAAAATAAGATTTACGTGTGAATCGCGATATCAATAAATCGCGAAGGCTGCTAAATGCCGAAGACCTTCTATGCCTACTTTATTATGTGTGAAATGATTTAATAAATTCCACGAAAGAAAAGTATAACTTGCTTTCCAAATCAATTTTATGAATTAAAATCGTGATAAAAGCACGTTATTATTTCACTAAAAATATTGGCCATCTACTTTTTATCGTTGTTTTCGTCACGGCAATTAATTTCACTTCGCACTCTTAAGTCGGCTTATTTATGATAATTGGATAAGTGGCTTTAATTACCAACGCCGTCATAGAAATAATCGTTTTCTATTTGCGCACTCCTGCGACGTGCACGCGTCATTATCGCGCCGCTCGCGAACTTGTTGCGAATTCGCGACGAGAGAGGAAGACGCGCGTACACATGCACGAGTCGGGAACGCGTGTGCGACGTGTACGGGCCGTAATTGCACGCGTATGACAACGCGTAAACGTGTGCGTATGGACCCATTGTGCGTTTCCGTGGCGGATACGACTCCTGTTACCCTTTAGGGAGTATTTGTGTGTGTATACAGAGAACTGCGCTAAGTACCAGAGTCTTCGGTAAATCAGAACTATTTGTACTCTTGTACAAACGCAAGTAAGGTGGTTTCTCACAAATTAATAATATCTTTAATTAATTTATTTAGAAAGAGACGGAGGGGAAGGGAAATTAATTAATACTAGCATAGCAAAAATGGGAAAAATGCCACTTAGAGATGATATCTGTCCCTTGAAATATTTACTTGAATATTGACAAATTATGTTACAGAATACGAAGTAGATGTCAAGTTTTCAAACTAAAATGACTTGTCGTCAGAAATAGTTCTGTATTCCGGTTGTATCGTGGATGGTGTGTTAAAACTTAAATGTGATTGGATCAAATATAAGAGCAACGATGTCCAGAGTACTTTTTCGTCGACAGAACGCGACTGTCACGTCGGAAAGAAAGGCATAAACGCGGCGATGCCGGGCGTGTCGCGCTCGCGATGCCTCCGCGCTTTCTCGCAAAGAATAAAATGCTTTTATAATACTTTGTTATGTAGTCCTCGGCTCGTTATGCCGTCCCGCGTGTATTACGACTTCCCTTTACTGCCTTAAGTTCGTTCTGGCTGGTTTACAGCCCGCGACTCCGGTGACGACGACGGAACGCACCGGGTGTCGATATGTATTTCCTTCTCTCCTATTGGCATTGCTCTTCCGTTTACTCGTAAAAATATTCGGCGACGCTCCCTGCGGCTATAAAAGCATACTTTGCGAACGAAAGTGAGAGGGTTTACGTGGAAAATTAAGGAGGACAACTGCGAATTTCCTGTCCTCGGGTCGCGCAACCCTCGCGGGCAAGTGGCGCTTGATTGTCTAATTCGCCAGGCTGATCGCGAAATATCGTGTTCACGGCCGGAAACTCTCGCGGGCGTCGCGAGCCTCGTCGCTCCGCTCCGGGCAATCCTC
This sequence comes from Vollenhovia emeryi, assembly GCF_000949405.1. Taxonomy (NCBI): domain Eukaryota; kingdom Metazoa; phylum Arthropoda; class Insecta; order Hymenoptera; family Formicidae; genus Vollenhovia; species Vollenhovia emeryi. Next base: position 1,640,465 of record NW_011967231.1, on the reverse strand, counting down.
CCAGGCCAACAGAAGAGCGGCGGATCAATTAAGACATCATTTCCGTTGCGGGTACAATGATACGGCTCGCCAAGGCCGGAACACGCGTCCGCACCTTTCGGCGCCGCGCTTCTGCGCTTCCACTCGAGAGCCCAACCCTGGTTACGAGGTTCACATCCTGGATCGGTTCCCGGCGTTGGTCCGTCACAGCGCGACGTGCCGATATAGGTACGTGCCCGCGTAAATGCACAGATACGTGATTGTAACAAAACAACGGACGTCCGGACGACAGACAGTCGCACAGGTATCGCTCCACCGTCCCCCTTAGCGCGGCCACTCCTCTCACGCACTCGCCCTCGCTCTTCTTCCCCCTACGCACCTCTCTCGCACTCTCGCACTTCCCTGATGTCTCCCACCACGCTGCGCAGTCCTTTTACCAGTCACCGATCGGATCTCTCTTCGCTTCTCTTTCCCCTTTCTCCTTCTATTCCGCCAAGAGAACGGAATGAGCCCCCCCCCCTCCATTTTCTCTCGGAAAAAAGAATTGGAAACTCCCAGGCGAGACTAGCGGGTCCATGCACTCGCTTCCGGCTTCGCAAACAATTATGCGGGGATTTTTCGAAATGCCATTTATCTCGCATCATTATCAATGCAAAACCAGGTATAAATGAATAAATATAACGGAAAAAAGGTTTGTCGGTTTAATAAACTCTGTACACTGAGTCTCACCGCTGTATTATCGCACGTGAAAATCGTCTACTCTTTGGCAAACTCAGTGCTTTCGCCCCAAAGGGCTAGTTAAAACGATAATTTATAATAATGTTTGACTCGAATAATATAAAAACTACGTCAATCTTACGTACACCAGCTTTCTAGAATTAATCGATCGCAGAGGAGCGATAACGATACGACGAATAATATGTAATTTTTCGTGCGAGTACATCTATACTTCATCACGTGTACTTTTGCGGAACAGTTACACGCCGAAGCCATATCGAAACATTTTTACGTGCACATTTTCCTCCGCGTTCTCTTCGATTTTCAATATCACTTTTCGTCACTTCCATGTCGGCACAGAGGGTAGTATAAACATTACATTGTTTTTTTTCTGTCGAATACTCGGAATGTATACTTTTGAAACACGATAGGCATGTGTGTTATTTTAAAGTCGATCACCTGTCGCTATATCCACTACGTCGGAGAAATATGATATAATGAAGCATGATAAAAAAATCAAATTACGCTAATAAACGGAGGTTTTGTTGCGTGGTTCGTTAGGTGTATCATCGTCGGCCATCGGTCATCGCGTTTTCCTCTCGAGAACGGAAGAAGCGAGAGCCCATTTCCTCCGTGAAAGTGGAAGCTTCCACTAAGGATACTTGGTCCACTGGACACGCACTTCCTGTCGCTATTTGTCGCGCTTCGGGTACCTCGCGCACCGCAGAAAATTATATCGTCGCCCGGTCATTTACATTTATATTGTGACGCACCTCCACGGTGTATCAAGAAATTGTCAAGAGATTGTCAATATAGATGACGAGAAACGACCCGATTGCTACTCGCGTCCTTGCCAAGCGCAATTAATTATGGCCCGCTTGATAATAAAGTATCTCATTAATCGTCCATTTATTGGACGAAAATTGAAGACACGGAGCTAATTGCGTCATTAGTAAATGCGAACAGTTCGCGCTGCTGCAGAAATAAGGTATTATCGTCGCGATCGTTTTGGAACTGCACGCGTGCAGCTCGTATTTTGAATAGTGAGGAGGTTCTCGGAGAACGTACAGTAGCCAATGATAAAGCTATTGGGATCGCGCGGCGTTGCAGATGGCACGACATCGCGAGGAAAGGGACAATCCTCGGCCTCGCCCTACTCGAGCGCATTACGCTTTCCTTCGCGTTCCCTCACCCGTTTCCTTTTTCTTCGTCTCGCGGCGCCGTCGCTCGGGCCCCGGGCGCGAAGAAAGGACTCTGAATCAGAAAGAGGTGGCAAAAAGCATGGCCTCCTCGACACATTCAGCAGCGTCCGCTTTCTTGAATTCCACCTCCAACCCCCCCCCCCGTTCGCCCTCGATCCGCGGTGAAGGCGCGAGGCGGGGTGAGAACTCGTCTGCATAGCGCGTCCGCTGCATCCCGGGCGCTACTTTTATACACGCCTGTCTCCGCGCCTTCGGGCCCCTCCTCGTTCTTTTCTACCCAGGTAGAGCGAAGAACGAGAACGGCGCAGCGCGCGATTCAGGAAGAAAAGCGGAGGGGAAATAAAAGAAAATACTGAGGAGACAGTGTCTTCTCACTCTCTCGTCGCGCTCCTCGCAGCTTCATGAAGAGCAACGCTCATGTAGAATATTTGCGAGGTAGTGCACAAGTTGCGGAAACGAGAGAGGAAGAGAGAGAGAGAGAGAGAGAGAGGGAGGGACGGAAGGAGGTAGGACGGTTAGTACGAGAGTGTTTTCTCGCCATTGTCCAACGCGCGCACCAAGAACAAGAAAAGCTCTTCCGATGACAAGCAAGCGTGCTCTCGGCATTACCGCGGGAGTTGGGGGTTTCCAACAGGCTGTGCCCCTCCTACCGCCGTGCGCTTCTTGTGTCGTCGTCCTCTCCATTTATGACGTAAGTAGCACGCTGCACTGTGATTTCTGTAAGTAGCACTCCGCCCGATGGAGAGCGGCACGGGAGAATAGACTGACTTCTTTGTATCGTCCATTCGGCGGAGGCTTCTTTCCCGTCGAGAGGCGAAAGACGAGGACCGTTGTCGGAAACGAGTTCGATACGAGCCGCAACTTCCTGACCGACGACATCTCGTGCTTTGCGCGACTTACGGGGAACTCGCCCAATCGAGTGCGCGCGTGCATTCGTTCTATTGCGATTTCTCGGGTCGCGACTATGGCAAGAATATTAACGAGGAGGCTTTTGTGTTGCGGCGACAAAGGAAAAGAATGTATGAATTAATTGATAAGATAAAAACCGCAGCACATAACGGATAAAGCTGCACGAAAGTAAAGGGATAGATCGATTTATGAACACTCACGCCAATTATCGCGGAAAATCCTGCTTCAAACGCCTCACTCGTTGCGTTTCCTCACGTCACGAGCTATTTAATTAACAACAAGCAGCGTCACTTTAATGTTGCAATTATTTCACTGTAATGTTAACATTATATTTTGTTAATTAAACGAAATGCGCGAATCGTATGACCTGGCATAGTTTGAAAATGCTTCTCGCCTTCGTCTCTAACTTAGTGGAAATAATCGCGGCGAACTGGGTCGCGGAGACACGTGAAATTTTATCATACGGCAAGTTTCTATCAAAGAGATCGTCAAGTTTTGATATTCGCTCGGCAGGAAGGAAACGCAGCCGCCGATTGAAGACGTCTCGTCGCGTAGAAGCGACGTACGAAGGGGTGCAGGCGTACGGGGAGGGAGAAGACGGGAGAGACATAAGATGAGACATAAGGGAACGGGATGTTGGCTGAAGAAGTGGGATCAAGCTCTCGAAAGCTCGTTAGCGCTAGCGGCTAAGAGATTATCTCGACCTGCATGCGCGGTCGACGAAAGTACGCCCTCCTGTGACTAACATCATGTGATAAAGTGGCGTAAGAATAAAGTTTGCATCGTCGTTTCGTTGCGGACGCCACCAAGAACTTGCTCTTCTTCGAAAGGGAGAACGAAGGAAGAGCCGAAGAAAGGGTGCTGCGACGTGGATGGCGTTAGGCTGGTAAGCACACTCGCAAATGATGACTCCACTTGAACCTCAATCTCCCCCCCGTCGAGAAACGCGCAAGGAACGTTGGTCGACGGCGTATCCGTCTTACAGAGAGTGCTCAAAGTCCAAGGAAATATTCGCTTCAGACAGAAGATTGAGACACGATGTAAATTAGTATAATAAAAATGGGAGATTGTCGTCACATACGGACGATTGAAATTGTAAAGAATCGCGATTCTGCGAATATCGCGTTATTTCCGCAGCACCAAGATGTCTTCGCGTGCCATTTTGCGAGAGACACAACATTCCGACGTGAACGTAATTACACGGGGATTTTTTTTTTCGTGATGGCCAGTAAGTTAGCCCGGCAAAGGAAAATGGAACGTCGGCGTGCACGAGCAAGTTTCGTCTCTGCAGCGTTGCTCCTTTCTAGTCCCATTAAACGTAATTACGTGTCGTCTCTAACGATGTTCGATCGGGCCTACTAGCAGCAACGCAACCGTTAGTGCAGAAGCAGAGTAAACCGGAAAAGGAAGGAGAGGAGTAGAGGAAGAGGGAGCGAGAGGCTGCATTGGAAAATGCGGAAAGAGAGACATCGTAAAACGAATGAAGGAAAGAAAATATAGCGAGGGCGAAGCTCATGGGTGCGCACGTATTGAGCGGCCGAGTTTTCGGAATCTTCCCTTCGTACCCTTTATCCCTTCACGGATATTGCTTGAGGAGCCTCGAGTGCGCCGAGGGTGCGTGCATTGTACGGCGTCCATCTTATATGCATCACCCACCCATCGCCATCCTCCTCGGAGAGTCAACCCCGTCCACCTTATACTTGCATTCTTTGTTCTGCATAAACCCCTTCGTCCTGGCCCTCATCTTCCTTCAATTCCTGCTTCATGTGTACGCTCGTACGATTTCGCACCCCTTCGCATATTCACGTAGTACCGGTAGGATCGACTGTTGATGAAGAGAAAAAGGAGGAGATGGAGATACGGAGAGAGACCGTGGAAGGAAAGGAGTAAGGGAGCAAGGGGACAGAGAGAGGGACAAAGAAAGCACGAAATCTCGAGGACGAAGGGGGCTACTGCAGTCTGCACTTACAAGTTAGGGGATATTTTAAGGAAGGTCGATTCAAGAACTGAACATTATTTTCTCCGCGCCTGTATCGAACTTTGTATTGGCGAATACATTTCAAATCATCGTATATTTCTCGCGATACCTTAATTCATTACCGTTCATTACATTATTACATTATATTACAGATTCGTTATTATTATATTTCTAATTACTCTCTTCTTCGATGTATTCATCCGTTGATTATTTCTTGGTTACGCGAAAAGCATTGAGAAAAATATTTATTACTCACGGAAGTCTCCACGGAATTCACCTCAAGCCCCGTCATATAATGTCTTTCGCGTTTAATATGTCAGAAAGCTAAGCTCGGAATGGTAGAATCAGCTTAGTGGATGATTAAAGTCATAATGAAAGAAATCTGCAACGCAAGAAGGGTTGCAGATTTCTTTCCGTTTCCTCCGCCGCGCAGCCTCGGCGGAGCCCACCATCTTGATTCTCGGAGCGCTGGCGAAAAATGAAATCTTTGTTCCGCGAATCCGCGTAGGCAGGCAGGAAGAGGATGGGCGGGAGCCAGGCTGTGATGCCCGTCGCGAGTCGGCCGCGGGGACGCGAGGAGTATGCAAGAGGAGGAGCGGTAATCGGAATAGATAGACTTTCCTAGAGACAAACCAAGGAGAATGGGCCATTCATACATGGAAACCGAGTGACTTGGTGGTTGGAGGATTGTGAGAATTGTAATACGTCTCCGGCTCCGTCGTGGAGATTACGTTCCCGTGTGTCCCGCGGGGCTGCAATATCTTGCATACCCATCCCTCGGGGTCCATTCGCGCTCTCCGTTTCCCTAGCCTCCCCCCCCCCGCCCTTCTGCAACCATCGTTTTCCGCCTATCGTACCCCTCTCCGCCGCCACTCGTTCCACCCGTTCCACCCGTCGTCACCGTTTACTTCGTTCTCATTGTCGTTGTCGTTGCGGTTCTCGAAAGAGGAAAGAAGAAAACTCGAGATGACTGGCGTCGGTAATAGGAAAGATGGTAGTGGTGAGATGACGGCAGAATCGAGGGTCGAACAGGAGCGAGAGGTGAGAGGCGGGAAAAACTGCATCCGTTCGAATCACATCCGCGAACGCCATCGGGCCTTAAGAAATCAATTAAACGGAGAGAAGCTCGTGGCGCGGAGGGAGATAGCTGTGCCGAAAAGGGTGGGAGGAGTTAAAGAAAGAGAGAAAGCGATGGGGTTGGGAGGACCACCGAGCAGACTCTGTCAAGTGGATGAAGCGGGGAAAGACGAAAAGACAGACGGCGAAAGACGGAACTTGCAGTAATCAGGGGATCTCTGGATATACATATATATTTTCCTTCCAACTCATTCCTTTCTTTCTCCTCATCTATTTCCTCGCCCACGATCCTACCTTCTTCCTCCGTCATCGTCTATAACTATTTATGTTCTCCTTTTATAGAAAAATTCATCAAGTATTTGAGAGAGAAAAGCACGGAACTTTAATGCAACAAGAGAAGAGCAATAATACAGGAAAAAATATCGCAGCAAACAGCAAGATACAAAATTGTTATCATGAAATATTCCCCGTATATCTGCTGAACGAACGTTAAAGGAAAAAAAAGTAACGTACAGAAATATATTTTGGAAACAAAAATGTTTCCAGTTACTAATGAAAGAACGGTCTTATAAATTTAGGGAATGCATTTAAAATACATCCGCGCTAAAGTGCATAGATGCTCACTTTTCACGCACGGTCTCTTAACTTTTGAACAATCTTCTCTATTAAACACGACGCTCGTTAATAAAGAATCTACAATTGATCGGCATCGAACAATTGGTGAGAACAATTTTGCATACTGGCACTTGAGGGATATTTCTGTAGGAAGGTACGACGGAGAATGCAAGATGCGAAAGGAGTGCTGGCAAAAATAACTGAATAAAATATCGCGAGAGGAAAACGCGACGGAGAGATCCGGCGGAGAAGGAGGAGGATGGGAATCGCGGTCGGGGAACATGCAGGGAAGCGAGGCGGACGAAAAGGGATAAAAAGTAAGGGGTTGCCCACCCTAAGCAACCGCGTCTAGTAAGAAGCATTGGAATCGATATCATTGCAACGTGGGCTCCTCCATCCAGTCTACTCTACCTCCCGACATTGCCACCCGCGCAACCTCCTCCGTTACGCCGCTCGTCATCAAGTCGACTCTTAACTCTTTCCTTCTCCTTTCCCCCGACGTGAATTCTCATTGCCGGTGGAGGTCGTCGAAGTCGGTGGCCGACTCCTCAGACCCTTTCATTTCTCTCTCACCCTCCTCCCCTTTCTCTCTCTCACTCTCTCTCTCTCTCTCTCTCCCTCTTGCTCTCGTTCTCAGTCTTACTCTACTCCTCCACTCGGCCCATTTCCCCTTCCTGTCCTCTCATCGCTATCTGTCTTCGTTTATCACGCATTGGGGTTCGTCTTGCTTCGAATCAAAGCTCGTTTTCGCTATTAAGAAGATTCCGCGTCGTAAAATCGTTTAATGCCTCGCTAGATTATCGGATGGAAGCACCTGTAATGCTACACATGGGCGACGTTCTCAAGTTTTTCATCTGCTTGACTCTTTTACGGATAAAATATTTAGCGAAATTTTAATACTTAATTCATCGGTCAATGCGCAAAATGAGATCAGTTCTTTATAATGTCATTTATATATACCAATGTTGCATACGTACAAAGATTATATTTACATCTACACCGTCTATATCTGAATTATATCGGGGCTTGTAATTTTAAGTCATACGATAAACAACGACGACTCTTAGCAAACGTTTGTAATAACCCGATATCTATCGCGTGCGATCAATAATTATTTTAAAATATTCACACAGCCCGATAAATCCAGCAGTTTAACGAGTTGAAAACCTGCGGAGCCTCGAGAACGAAGTTAGAGGCTCTGTAAGTTGTCGGTGAACGAATCGTCGAATACACCCCATCGAAACCCCATTCGACCGAAGGACGGCGAGTTTTAAGTCGTGTTCGCAAGAAGGGCACTAGAAGCTGTCGGAAGGATGCGGTCGAAAGAGATGAAAAAGGAGCGAAAAACCTTCAACTTCTGCTTGAAACGGAACGAAACGAACGACGGAGGTAAGTAGGATGAAGCGAAGTACGGGCGAATGAAAAAGTCACAATTAAGAGCGTCGTCCGGCGAACTTTGTAAATGAGATGTAAAACCCAGCGAAGAGGCATTGACCCGCTATTTGTAAATGTCACGAACCTGGATAAATCGTTGGTGCGATTGTTACAATTTCGAAACGTCGCGAAGAGCAACCGAGTTTCCGCGCATTTAGACACCGTGCAAATTTTTAACTATTTTTATTATCAATGAAATTTCTAGGATTAATTATTTTGTTAACATTATAGTTTAACTCGCATTCGCTTGACATATTAAAATTGGATTTCCATAACGGTATCACTCAGGTGTGCTCGACGTGTAGGAATTTCTTTCGATTTCTCGAATTCTTTCAATTTGAGTATCGAAGCACCTCTGCGATAAGTGAAACCGCATCACCGATCGATAAAGTTAACTCCATGAACGGCGAAAGGTCAGGGGGTTCGACAAAACTGTTGTGCACGTGCACCCCCCCGTTTAAGCTAACATTCGGCAGACCAAACGTATTGTGTTAGCGCATACGTTTCCCGCGTTTCCGAACACAGGTTGCTGCTAACAACCCTTTTGGTGGGTGGAAACGGGCAAGCCATGAAACAGAACTTTTCCTACAGAGCAATTTAGCAAAGCTGGTCCGCGCACCGCCGTTGGTTTCAAGGACCTTTGAAACTTATTCCTACGACAGTTTATTTTTCTTTCGATGCACGCGGTACAGCGGCGAAACGTAAAACGAACGCGTTCAAGTCCGTCACCGAGGAGACCACATTTTGCAAAAGGCAATTCGTACTTGTGTGATGTCGCAAGGAAGCGGACCAGACTCCGTAACGACGGAAGAAGATAATAAAATTCAAATGAAGAAATAAATAAGCAGCGGGGACAATCCTTGGAGCAAGCTCTCACTGGAGGGTGTAGGCATTAGACTCGGTTGGGGTGGTTTTCTGCCCTCTTACGTGCTCGATGCAACAACCCTCGTTTCGACGCAAACCAACTCTATAATATTTCGCTGAGAAGCGCGGCGACGTTAAGATTTTAACGGGAGACAAATAAAAAAAAACTCGAGGAAATAGTTTTGCTTTTTGCGTTTACCTCTTAGAGATCTAAATTGCGCAATGCCATTATGCACCTAGCATATCGCTTTAAATTTTTCTTCTAAAACAAATATATGAAATTTATCGTAAAATTGATGCTTCAAAAAATTCTATTTGAATAAGATACATTTTTATATATGCCAGTTATTTCTATTATGTGCGACAGATTATACGTGACATCAATCCTAGAAATATTAATTGTTTCTTCGAATTCTGACGTCCTTCACCGACTTTTCTGTTTCCCCACACGTGCTCCCGATCGCGTGCCTCACTCCCAGCATTTGTTAGTTTCCCTTTTTCGTAGCGAGCAAGTACGTCTGGTTGAAACGAGTATCGATACTTTACGCGACATTATAAAAACTGAAACCGTACATTATGTTAATTATTATATATTAATTTTTACTGTTACAATTATCGTGAGACTCTTACGTACAGATAATGTAAATAATAGTTAGCGTACCGGCGAATGGCACATTATGTAATATTGTGCGAATTGTGAAGCACAAGGTTCGAATGGCTCATCACCATGTACATGTGTTCCGAAAGCTTATCAATGCTTGCATGTGTTCTGTTCGGGGATTCGCACGCACGGCGCTCACCCCTTTCGACCCACGTGAGCCGTCGGTCGGTATATCTTCCGAAGCCCTCACCTTCTCTCCTTCTCTACCTCTCCCCTTCCCGCCACCCCCCCTGGCTATATCCGTCCTGCTCCTCGGTTCAATTTAAACTTTGCCCCTGCCAAGCCAAAAGCCGCATTAAGATTTTTTAAGGTTACACGAGAAGCTATATCGCGCGGTGATTTGGCACATCTACTCGAAAGGCTTCGTGCACGTTACCCGCCGTACTCGTCACACTTCCGGAATATAGTTTTTCCTTTGGTAAATACTTTCGCGTCTTATTGCGATGGCGCGTTATCGCGCGATGAATATTATTCTTCGTTAATCTCTTTCACTTTATTTAAACTTCACCAAGACACCGAGAGCATAGCTTCTTTCGGGAGTTGATGGAAAAATTATACGACGTAAATTTCAAGATATCTCGGCAATTGTGAGCATACATGCGTGGGATTTGTAATTCTCACGGAGACGGAACCCGATTAACGATAATTCTCTCTCTCTCTCTCCCGCCCTCAGATAGTGTTTTCCGTGGGAGAACCATCCTCCCTGCCTGCGCCGCCGTCACGCCTTAACCCAACCTACCCCAAATCCGTACGAGGGAAGTTTCAACTCCAATTTGCCATTTCGTGACTGCAGCGAATCTTGCATTTTTCTTTCCCGAACAAACGTCTATCATTCTATCACGAACCGCGAAACTTTTGTTCCCGTGTCTCGTCCCACCTTCCGCCTTCCACCTTGCGTGGATCGGCCCGTATCATCCGATATTTCCTTCGACCGAGATATATTCTTGCCGTGCGAGAAACTACGAGCTATAATTAGCTGCATTTCGCCGTGATCGACCTGTGCGAAATCACGTGTCTTTTCAATCTTTTGTTTTCATAAATGACGTATGACATACCACCGTATTCGTCTTCAAGCGCGCCTGTTTTCTATAGTTACATACATTATACCTTAAAACCACGAAATACAATTGTGACCGAAATAATTCAGTCATATGTGTTCGAATATTTAATGCAATTTTCCAATATAACGAGTCGAAAAATAACTGGAAAAATAGCTAGCTATTTTATTTTTTATCCCGCGGTTTCGAGTAGTTAATTGTCACAATTCTTTTCCTGAAATGATGTACCAGGAAAAGTCTGAGAACAGAGAATGGCTAACGAGAGGAAGATAAACGAAAGAGCTGGACGCGGCAACGGAGAGGGAGAGGAGGAGATGCTGCTATTTGGTCGTTAGCCAGTTGGCTAATTTCCAGTAGAAATCATGAAAGCGGGGGCCTGCACGAGGGCAACTGGCAGAAGCCAAGGGTGACTCTGATCATTCGATGATGCACTCCGCTAACGTCCATCCACAATGATTTTGCTCCCCTTTCGACCCATTCAATGACCGCGCATCAGTAGCTTGTTCACCGTGCACGGATTGGCATGGAGCGCTGGAGCTTTTCGATGATTCTCCGGCCAGTACGTGCATTGCTACGCTACCGTGCAAACTTTCAAGCGTAGACCCTCGATTGGGGTAGGTTAGGCCGGGTTAAAACTCACTCGCTTGCAACCACCTTCTCTCACCTGTTATATCGGCTTTTTCTTGGCATTAACCGTCCCTTATAACCGACCCTTTGTTTCCTTTTCATATTTGCGCGTGGTTTTATATTAATTATTGTACGCGATCATATTAAACCGCGTGAAAAGCACAATCAGGTATTTTGGTGTTAAGTGATTATTCAACTGGAAGTTATTTAAGAGATGGATTCACGATCCTTCGTCAGGACAAGTGTTCACTCGGGCAAAAGAATAAACATAACACGAAGATCAGCCACCGTTTTCCTCGACGGTGTGACCTACAACGTTGTATCGCGTGGGAAAGAGACCTGCTTGCCGAAGAAGCTCGTCCGGAAGAAGAAGTAGAGCGGTGGTCGCGAGGGACAAGAAGGAGCAGTCGAGTAGATAGGTAACACAAGGAACCGGGGTATCTGGAGTACAAAGTGCGAAGAGTTTCCACGAGTCGCGCTTTCCGTTACTTCAATAGACACGACGAGTATATACCACCGCCGAGGGGTTTGACTCGGCTCGACGGGCGTGAGGCTGAAATTTCGCTGCGCCACCGGCGGAAGTTTTGTCGCGACCCGGCGACGTCGACGACGTCGCCGGGCGCGTCGACACCGCGACGACACTTGTCCGCCCGCGCTTAGATACTCGTGCACATTGTAAGGCTTTCTTAATGACGGAAGAAATTCTATCATACACACATCCGTTTAGAACGCCTCCGTGCAGGGAGAGCGTTTTGTCTCCGGGGGTAGCAGAAGCTAAGGCTCGCACGAGGAAACGCGAACGGGGGCATCATTAACGGCCGTCACGGCGTGTCATTGGCGTTCAACTCCTCCGGTTCGCATGAGGAAAGCTTCGGATGGCGGAGGGGGCGGGGATGCCAAGGGAAATCCCGATGGAACGCATATCTCGTACGCTTGGATCGACCCTGAGATTCGCGCATACCAGTCAATCTCTTTCGTATCTCTAAACACGAATGCGAATTTCCCTGTCGGAACATCTTAACTCCGCAAAACTAACGTTTTTTAAGAACTGAATCTCGCGCGAAAGGATTTTACAAGTCGCGGCGTGACGATAAAATGCTAATTGAGATGTGTCAGCGTACACGATTTTTGTTAAAGGGATTTAACATTTTTGCTCTAAGAATTAACATTACTGAATATCGATTAACGCTATACGGAAAAAGTGATAATGGTAATAATATATAAATATGTAAAGTGTGAAAATTTGATAAAGATATTAATTATGAAACAGTCTATAGTTGTAATTACATAGTAATCTAGACAACTGATTAAAGTAGTAAGTATGAGAGATACGAAAGTAGTTGAGAGTTAAAGAGTTGCGATATTATCGCGGATTTAATGGTAATGCATCATCGGTGCATATTGCGTTTTATTACAGATAAAAGCGGAATTTCCGCGCGATAAACAATTTACATGCACACGTTTTATACGAAACGAAACAAAACATGACTGGTCAACAAAATTATTTACATAATCTACATTACGCGCTTTGTTAAATAAAATTATTTCGCACGCTTCTCGTAGCGTATTAAAACTGACCAATTATTTGTATTTATTTCGGGTTTAACGCACGTGACATTATAAACGTTTTGTCTATACGCGATACCACATTACCCGATGTTTACACGTTATCGCCGCGTTATTTTAATTGCCCCTGAATCACGGACGTTCCAAAAGTCAGAGATTTCGCACAACGACATTTCCTCCTTAAAAAGTGTACAACACAAATAGACAATAAGGCAAAAAAGAGGGAAAAAATGGCAAAGGCTAAAACTTTTACCTACAACATTGGGCTCTGCTTTCCAACGTCGATTTGACAACTACTCGTCCACGTCGGCACGACTCTTCTCAAGGCACGTGGCGAAAAGTCGAAGAAAAAAAAGGTGAAAAAGGAAAAGAAAAGAGGGAAAGCCGGGCGGCAGTGCCGGCAGTACCGCGTACGTTCGGCGTCTACCAATCGCGAGGCTGCCGAATCCGCGAAAAGAGGGCAGAGCTGACCGTTGAGCGAGTGTACGTAAAATCATCCACCGTCATCGATTCCCTCTCGTCGTCCACCCTTTTGTGGGTGGGCCACGAGGGGCGGCGGGCGGAGGGTGGGCAGGGGGAGGGTGTAGGTCGTAAAGGGGGTGGTGAACGAAGAGGGGGTGGGTTGCTGGTTTTCCGGCCGTCGGCCCTCGGTACACCGGCCGTCCCTCGGCGCGCCCTGCCTCATAGTTTGCACCCTTCACCTCCCGGGCCTCTCTAGCCGCCCCGAGGTCATCAAACACCCGACGTCAGCCTGGCCGGAGGTGGATGGGCTTGGAACCGGCCATTTTTTGTCTGGCCAGTCAGTGAGTCCCAGGGATCAGTGAATGCGCGCGGGGGCAGTTGTCGGGCGCGGGCAAGGGGGCGAGGGCAGTAGATGCAGGGGTGAGTGCAGCAACCATCGATCAGCCTCGAGGCTGGACCGCGCAATGATTTTTACCCCTTTGTCCCACCGTTCCCTTCTCCTCCCCCGGTTGCCCCACGGGCCATGTTCACTATAGTTGAGCTCACACAGGAGGACCGGCGTGTCTGCGTGCACACACGCGGTGCAGGTACGCGTCGCGTATGCAACGCACGACCACACGGCCAGCTAAGCGACACACACGCGCATCACACGGACGCAGTGCATCTATAACTTTTTCTGTCGTCCCTCTCTCGTTCTTTCCTCTTCCTCTCTCACATTCTCTCGTTCTCTCTCTCTTTCTCTCTCTCTCTCTCGTCCTCGCTCTTTCTCTCCTCTCTCTCTCTCTAGTTTTCCTCCATCTCTCTCCTTCTCGCTCTTTTTGCTTCGCGCCTGCTCGCTCTCGCTGGTTCTGGTATCACGGAAACACGGTTCCTCTTTCTCTTTCTCGTTCGAAACCTGCCAGAGGCCGCCTGGCCACGCCCTCCACCCCCGACGGCCCCCAGCCTCCTCCTGCTGCCCTCGTCCGTCACGAACCATCCTCGCCCAGCCACCCCTTTTCATCTCCCGCCTTCTGCCACGCAACATCCGTACGAGCCTGGACCGGCCAGCGCGCTTTTTTGCATTATCTCGTTTTTGCAAAAATATGCGGACGCTAATCCGCAGGGCTAATTCGTTCTCCGGCGTCGACCAGCGCACCAGCCTACCCTTCCTACCCTTTCTCGCAGTAGCGTTGCTTGTCCGCCACTCGCTGGACGCGTTGCGACTCTCGTTAGGATGTCTGCTGAGGATAATTCATGGCGAATTATGGAGCTCTGAGCACGATTCGGCGCAGAGCCGCGGATGTTTCTCGTCATTTTCAATTTTCCAGCTTCCACCAGGCTCTCCCACGAATTTTTGGAACGTCGCTTACAGCCGTAAATCAGACGGAGCAAGGCGCGTCGTATTTTCAGATTACAAGAGGGAAAATCAATCGCTGCGGATTACGTCTGAATTCATAACTTTAAATTAACAGAAAATTAATCCCGGGCCGTTCCCGGCTTCTACTTTTTAAATAACAGGGTGAACACGGAGGGCTTCCGATCCGCAGGCGTCGAAAATATTACATTCGGAATATAACATTTGCAATAATATAATATCCCACATATCGTATGACGATACGTGATTTATTAACAGGCCGCATACATTATATCGGTGTACACGCGTATATATACGAGCAAAAAGTGATAACACCGCGGTAACACTTTTGGGAGAACGAGCCCGGTATTAAACACATCAGAATCTATTATCTCTTTTCGAATCGTCATACATCGAGTATCGCGCGCACATTCGGCTAATTACGCGCATTAGTCGGCCGCTATAAAGGACGGCGGGCGATACGTTAAATCCTCCTTGAATCCTTTAATATAGCTATCCTACGTCGATGCTGTTAAACACGGGCTGACGAGGCTTACGCGGCGGGAAGTTGCTTCTCCCAGCGATACGCGGATAATAATAATAAGTGCCGTCCGGCAGAGAGTTCCGCTCTGCGCTGGAAATGATTTTTCATCGCTACTCTCGAATTCTCTCTTTATTCCCTCGTAATCCGAGTCTCGCGTACGTCACACACACGTCTACGTCGTGACGGGCTTCGCCGCTCTCTTCGCTTCACCCTCCTGCCCCCCCTCCCCCCCCTCTCTCTCTCTCTCTTTCCGTCTCCCCCTATCTACTATCTTCACTGCACCCCCTTTTTCCCCTTTTTTCTACGAGGAAAGAGAAACGGCGGGTAGAAGCGGACGGACGAAGGCCAGGGGATGGTGGACGAGGAAGAGGAGTTAAAAAAAAAATAAGCGGTAACATGACATCTGTTCTTTCGCTCATTCGTTCGGCTAGCTCTCGCGCCGCGAGTCGCGATCGCGAAAAGCGATTATTTCATACAGTTAGCCAGACGGATTGTGCATTATGCAGAAATGCGAAACGGCGCGTTAGATTCATCCAGAGAGAGAGAGAGAGAGAGGGAAGGAGGGAGGGAGGGAGAGAGAGAGAGAGAGGCGGGGGAGGACGAGGAGAAAATTCCGTGACCAGCGTGCACGCGTTGCTCGCGCGCACAAAACTGCCGGACATGCATCGTCGCATGCGAAACGATGGGAAGCACGAGAATGTCTCGCGTGAAAAATGCACCGCGCCTCGAGCGTCGAACCGTCCGAGTATTCTCGTACGGAGAAGCGCGGCGTGACGTATACAGCATAGCTATCGGCTCTAGTGTTGTAACTTCTCAGAGAGAGAAAGAGGGGTGTGTGTTTCAACTGGTCTCGGATATAGAAAGTTTATAAATGGTTATAATGAGATTTTTACGGTGAAAGTAAACGTCTTCGCGGCGACTTACGGCGGGTATAAGCGACCTCGTGGTCTTTTTCTCTCAGGACTTTTGCCAACAAACCTGCGATGACCATTGAATAAAGAATCAATTTATAGGACGAATAACTAAACGACGCTCTTTCCCCGTGTATCTTCGCGCCGTAGTGCTTTCTGTTAAAGATATGTCTGTCATTATACAAAACAATAGAGATTAATTAAACGGTCGGGTAGAAATAAATTGGATTTGCGGATGTGACGAAAACTCATCGCGCCCGTGAAGAGACCAATTTCTCGCGGGCGTCCCTTGGCATGTAAAATTCACAACGGGATTCCGGATTTGTCTGCGAGGACGCAGTCCGGTGTGAGTAATCGACGTTCGATCGGAACGAACGGGAAGAATTTGGCCGGTTAGTCTGCAGCGCAACGGCGGACGCTCGAACAAATCCGGTAAAAATTAGGCTGCGTAACTGAGAGGGGAAATGCATTACCGGCGTTTTGAATCATTTAGGATCGCGCCGGAGCTCACGTAGGAATGCGGACGTATTAAGCAACGCGAATCTTCCGAACGGTGCGGATATCATATGAATGCCGGCGCAAGTTTTCAGATAATTCTTAAATGGTCGAAATACATCTCTTTCATGACGGTAACGTTGTATCGCTGTGAAGCAAATCCTTTCGCGGGAGCAAAGCAGCCGTAAACAAAAGATATTAACACCGCGACCGTGTATTAAAAATATTAACAATTATGCTAATGACCGTGCGGAAAGGTGGCTAAGCGGGACGCTAGAGATGCCTTGTGTAATACAGAGGAAAGTCCCCTATTAAGAGATTCTTTCTAATGTGAGACGGTAGGTTTTCAACGTCCAAATTCAATCACAAATTTTCTTTCGCAACGATCACACGCTCTAACGATGAACTTTCCACTAAACAGATTTCACTCCAGGGGCAATAAATTCATAGTGGAACCAACAGACGATGCCTATTAATTTATTAGAAACTCCGTTATCTCATATTAGGAGCATATCTCATGATCTCGGACTCCTACTATATGGGAGTAACGCATCTCCTAATTGCACTTTCGTATGCATGTAAACATATTCTTGAGAATTGTATTTGGCTAAGGTAAATCGCATCTACGCGGAGAATCTCTCGTCGCGATGATACTTAAACAAAAACTACAGTTATTTCGCGCGCCCCGTCATTATGAAAAGCGCCCCAAGAGGAAGGATAGCGTCATTAGGCCCTAACGGGGGAGGGGGGGGGGGAAGGGTACTTCGCTGTGGGGTGTTGAACGGGTGCCTCGCGTGGCGGCCACGTGTCAAACGGTCCAATTTGCCGGGCGGCAGTTATGTTTCCCAATTAAAAAGGTAACTGTTTTCGTTTCTTCTTCTCCTCAACACAATTAGGACAGTTGCAGCTTTTTCGGATCTGGAAAGGCGGACTGGTTCTCGTTCGCGCGTTCAATTTCGACGCTCGAGAAATCGAGGTTTTCATCCTCGAGAAATTACTTTTTTCCTCGCATCCGTTCTCTCTGTTCCTTTTTTTTCCGTACACGACAGACGGTGGACGCCTTAGTGGGAGCCGTCA
This sequence comes from Vollenhovia emeryi, assembly GCF_000949405.1. NCBI lineage: Eukaryota > Metazoa > Arthropoda > Insecta > Hymenoptera > Formicidae > Vollenhovia > Vollenhovia emeryi. The sequence continues at coordinate 1,622,956 of NW_011967231.1, read as the reverse complement.
GCTCGGGACTAATTACTCCAAGTTCCACACGTTAACAATGGTTGAACGTTAATTTGGTAACGGACGTAAACGTAATCGGTGTGACGAAATTTTCTGCAAGTTTTGCTTTTGTGAGGCAATTCCGCAAATTGAATTTACTAATTGTGGAATTATGTATCCTCCTTTGCGTGATTATATTTCGGTGCGCTACCAAAGATTTCTTTTCTCACGGACCTACGTATTCCAAGCGCTCTTAAGGATCATTTTGTGAGAGAACAATTTAATAGGATTTCGCGTATTTCCCGTTCGCTCTTCCGTTCGGTTGTTGCCTTCTACCGCCGCTGCAATTACTGAAAATTGCATTCGCGTTGAATTATATCGAAAAAGAGAGAGAATTCAGGGCTAATCGAGTTATATGATGAAAACCACTGGCGGTCAGCTAGCTTATCGTCGGGGTTTGCATTCTGCATCCGCGAAGCCAGGGTAGCCCGCGGAAGGGCTGAAATAAATCGCGATGGTGCATTCGCGCTAACTTCGCGGCCGTTCCGTATTTTATATCCTTGTGTTGCGCCGCGCCATTCGAAAATTCGACTAAATAAAAATACAGCCGTACTCAACCAATATATTTCTCTGTTCGATCCGTGGTTGCAACGTGTTGCGCATTAATTGAATTACCGTAAGTATTTTTTGGCATCAATGGCACATGTACAAAACGATACTTTATCGTCGCAGTAAATACGTCGTCCAATATAGTCTCGTGCCGCGAGGCGCGACAAATCAGAAAGCCCCGCGCCCCTTCATCACTTGCAATTTAACTCCTCCAAGGTGTACCGTGTACGTGAACCTTAACAGGATGTACTTTTACCTCTTCGAGTATCTCCGTACTTACTCAATTTCTGCGCCGAACAAACTTCTGCTGCGACCGATTATAATAGGACGAGGACACTTTTTCACTGACATGGTGAGTGATTAGAGAGACGGATTTACGATGACGATACATAGCCAATGCTACCTGCCCGTTCGACGAATTCGCGCCGACTGTTCGATCGATATCGATTGTACTCGGCACGGAAAACAACGCGTGTCGCGAGGCCGGAAGTTAGCTCGCAGCTACTAAAGCTCCGTACAAAAGTTTATGAGTTGTATACAGGATGGGGTTGAGTGGGTGGCAGTCGGAAGGGCGGCGAAAGGGGGTAGTTGGGCAATGTGGTGGTTCACGGTGAGCAGTGGGGGATTGAAATGGTGGACTCAGGAGAGTGAGACAGGAGGGGTGAGGAGGATAGGGCAGCGGCAGCAGCATTCGAGGAGGAAGATAGGCGCGGGCGAGCTTTGATGTACGAGCTTACGCCGCGGAAAGAGAAAAAGAGGGCGAGAGAAAGAGGGCGAGAGCGCGCGCGAGAGAGGAAGGGACAAAATTTTCGCCGGCAAAGGGATGAAATACGATTTTATTTGCCGCTGGGGCGCGCAGCCGTCCTCGATGGGGTTGGCAGTCCAACTGTCCGATCCGGGGTACCGTCCGGCACCGCTGGTCCGGTATAATGAATAAACTTGCGACTCGCCGCCCGCGCCGAGAGTAAGATCGACCGTGCGCTCTCTGAAAGAAGCCCGTAATTATTCCTGCACGTAGCCCCGGCGCGTCTGTTCCGATCAATCACCGACGATGCTACGATGCGCACGAGGACACGGCTAAATCAATTTTACCAAATAATTCGCAACGAACCTCGACGTAGCGATGTATCCTACTCTCCTCCGTCGCCGATTTATGCAGATGAAACGTACATTTTTTCCAACGCTAATTTCGGTCTTGTGAGACGTACGTATTTGTACTACGAATGCACTCTCGGACAATCGTCGCATCTAGTTTTGCGTGGCTCGCATCCAAATTTGATATCCAAACTTTTACAAGCGACGTCACACACGCCACGGTAATAAAAGTATTGAAATGGTTTGCGCGCCACGGTATCTCCGGCGCATTTTCGATGAAACAACGGCATTAAAAATGCAACCGGCAGCCGAGCCGTGTCCATTTCCGGGCGAAACATCCCCGGTGACATCACGCGTCTTCCGCCGTTGCGAGCTGGCGACGCCGTTGCACCGACTCGCGATGTAATTCGGCGGCTCGGCCGTCACTTTACGAGGAAATTTGCATTAGCCCAGGACCCTTTTGAAATAAAAGGCCAACGAAAAAGGTGGAAAGGGTGAAATAGCGGAAGGGATGGCAGCGAGGGGAAGCGGGAGAGAGAAAAATGGAACGAGAGTGCCGGATGCGAGCGGAAAGAAGATAGAAACGCGCGTATGTGCAATGAAAGGTGCTCGTCTAACTCGAGCGCATGCGCCTCCACTATGCATCCCAACCCCCTCGCTTCGACACCCCCTCTCGCACCCTCCTTCCTCTCTCTCTCTCTCTCGCTCCCTTTTTCCCTCTGCATCTCCCACATGTAAGCGCCGGTGAGATTTATCTGGCGATGCGAGAACGCGAAACGCGGGATCTGCATGCGTGCAGGTGCATGTGAGATGCACGTACGCGGCCGCGTGTGCGTGCACGAGAACCCCGCGGGAAGCCGGAGAGGCTCGGATGTCCAGTCCGCGTTGGAGGGAAAGAGAGAACGGGAGGAAGAGGAGGAGAGAGAGAAGCGGCAGGGTCAGATAGACCGAAGGAAGGGAGACGGAGGAACGCAGGATGGAAAAGCGTGCGAGAAGGACGGCTTCCCGAGTCCGTTTCTCCCGACCGTGGAATGGCGAGTTGGACGAGGAACGAAAAGGACGAGAGTCGCAGGAGGTGGAGGAGGTAGGTGGAGGAGGACGATAACGGAGAGGAGAAGGCGGCGTCGGCGGCGGCGGCGGCGGCAGCGGCGGCGGGAAAGGGGAAGAGAATGAGATATGCTGATAGAGAGGTCCGAGCGCGCGGCGGAGAACGGCGGAAAGAGTGGAACGGACGCGAAAAACGGGAGAGACGGGGAGGGAGAAAAAGTGCACGTGTGTGGAAGGGAAAAAGAGCGAGGAAAAATTAGAGGGAGAGGAAAAGAGAACGAGAGAGAGCACTCGTCCACGGAGTGGGGATTGTGCGAGGGGATGCGAGGGGTGGTGCAAAGGTGACGGCGAAGCAGGCGGCAGTGCGTCGGACGGAGAGAGCCAGAGGCTGACCAAAAAAAAAGGACGGCCGCTTCAATTCATTGATCGCCCAGCGGTCCAAGCGGCGACGCGCGGGGTAAAATAAAAAAAAAGCGCCGGGTACGACGGGGAAGGAGGGTCAGGCATCGGGTCGTCGGAGGTGGTGAACGGGGGCAGGGGGCGTTGCGAAAAATCTCCGCGCAAAAAGTGCGCACGAGATGAAGCGAAACAGCGAGGAAGGCCGGCCGGGTTCGGGGGTGGCGAGGAATTTACGAACGACGGGAAATCGCCGGAGACGACCCAACCGGCTCTTTTTTTTTAAGACCGTCGGGCTATAGGTGTCTATCACTTTTTTTCTCTCATCAGCGACGGTAGCGCGCGGGCGTGAGACGCAAGAATTTCACGCGACGTAGGGAGAGCGTGGCCGGGCGAGTTCGCGCCTCCGAGCGTATCTCCTCGGGGTTGAAGAGACGACGTGTACATTTTTCAGGATATTGGCAATATTTTACGCGACGTCGCACGCCCCTGCACGGACTGTGCAAATAGACATAAATATGGCCTACGCGTGATTGAGAGCGAATCCGCGCGTTCAAGTAACTGACGGTTAAAAATTACGTTTTTATCGTGCTTAAATTTTCCCCTGACAATTCTTTGCGCTATCGCATTAATATGTATACCTCCAATTTGTTCGCGTCAATATTCGCTTTGATAGAACGTGTACAACGAATTTCGGCAACCGCGCGACTCTCCTGGACGGATATTGGGCAATTTCTCAAGAGCTCGCACAATATACATAATCCTGCTTTCGTCCAAGAAAGCAGATGATTCCGAGATGCACCTGGCAAGATTTCGAATTGAAGGAACCCTCTGCGATCGAAAATAATGTCTTGGAACTGCTCGAAAACGACGGTATCCTATTTTTCCTCCACTCGAGCAGCCGCTCCTTGCGCTCGCCAGCAACATCTGTATTTCGGGAGACCCCTTTCGCATTTCGGAGACAGATGCAAATCTCCTGGATGCGAGAGAAGGAATCGCGTCTTTGCGCGGCCGCACCCTTTCCCGAATTCCATTCATTCTACGGCTTTCCTATATACGACGCATCTGTCTCGCCCACAATAATCTCAACGATTTCGATTCCAAATTTAGCCCGTGATTCGACATGGTCATTGTGCTTTTGCATTTGTGAAAAACGCATCTTGTAGGTTCGAGCGTAAAGGAACATTTGTGAAGGCTTAAAAGAAACGCTGCGTGTTGCAAGATGAATATATTCTTATATGTACGAAGCGCACGACGCAGCAGTATACGATAATTTGTATTATTCGCGTCGCGAATGGTTTCTTCCCTCCCCTCGCTCTTCTTCCTATTTCTCACTATGGTATACGAGTACTATTTAAGCGGTTCAAGTGTACTAGAAATTAAGATGAGATAAGCGACGACGGAAAGTCCAGCCGGTAGTCGAGTGGCTTTTAAACCTGCTCCTGTTCCCCTTCGTTACAATTAATTGTTTCCTTCCTCTATTCTTAGCTCGCAAAATCGAGTAGGTGCTACAATATAAGCTTTCTGTGCATTTTTCCTTATTGATGTATATAACTGCATTTAATTACGTATACTTGTATTTCCACATTTCGGCATTAACAATAAAAGTTATCTTATTTGGAAAGCTATTTATCTTTATAATCTCAAAATCTGTCTTATACTATTTTCAAAATGTATAATCTACTTAAAATATTTACCAGGAAAAAGTATAATTAATACGAAAATTGTTACAAAAAATATATCGAAAACTCGCCAAGTCGGATTTAATTGATGTCAAACCACGAGAACGATTACTCGCTCGGATGTAAGGAGAAATCGTGAGTGATCGAAACAGACATGAGAACATTAGCAGCAACGCGACATGGGGTGCCCGCCTATCTAGCTAAGGGTCGCGAAAAAAACGATCAAGTTAATACGAGTCTCAATATTCTTTAATACACACCCAAGTTTCTGTTTTATGATAATCAGTTAAACATCTGCCTGTATAAATTAACTATTACGTTAGACAAATGTTTACCTTCCACAAAAACGCGATCTCCAATGACCATCTCCTCCGATTTCGGTAGATTTTGCGATCGCGCCTAGCAAGTTCGTTGACGCATAAGAAACAAAGAAGCCTGTCTTCATTAAAGAGTAAATAAAAAAAACGTTCTCTATTAGGTACGTAAAATAAAAAAGGAGAAAAAATCCGGGAAAAGATACCGGCGGCCAGGCTTTCAACGGAGCGTGTACTTGGGAGATTAGTGCGCTTTACTGCGCGATACTTTTTTTCTCTCTTTTCCTTTTCCACTTTTCTCTTGAGGAGAGAAACGTGTGGTAGCCAGTGAGTTGCTTTGAGGATGGACACTCGCATACATTTTATGTCTCTTCTCTTGAGCGAAAGAGCGAGGACAGGAGAAGCATGTCGGAGATGGCGAGTCTTTGCGAGAAGAAGGGCCGGAGGACTTGCAGCGAAATTGTGAAAACATTCTTGTGCACAACGTTTTACTCAAGATTTCACGTGGCCCTTGTTATGCGCGTCATTTGCATATCCTTCACTTCAATCGACGTTACCTTCAAATACTTTTATTAAAATATAAATAAGCCTCCTATTGATCGTTCGAGTCAAATGAACCGGTAATAAAACATGTGTTTTCCCCATTTGCGAAGAAATTATTTTCCGCAATTCGTATGGAAGGAAAATTCGTTGAATGCGAGTCGCAAGAGTGGCCCCTGTAATTTGCACCGCAGTTGCGGCCACGTATACGGACGCGCACGCGATCACGAGCGATAAATCTTCGATTTTCGACGCGGGGTCTCTCACCTTGGGTGATCGTAAGTTTCGAGAAACACAAGAGGGACGAGGAAGACCCTACGTCACCGCACGCGGCAGCTGCCGGTACGTCATACTTTTTCTTTGTCTCAAAGAACCCCTCCTCTTCAGTCGGTGCTCTTTGGGGTACGAACGGGGGGCCACGCGCCCGTGGCAGATGTTCCGTGACGCATGCCCCTTTGCTTCTGCATATTACGTACTTATACTTGGAATTCGCACGTACAAGGCGCGTAACACGCGACCGATTCCCAATGTGCACGCGCGTGATCCTCAACGACGAACCAAAAACGTGGGGCGACAAATGTTCTATGGAATGACCGGCGGACAATACAGCGGCGGGGGTTGCATCTAAATTTCATAACAACACCCTCCATAATCTTTGGGGCTCTTGAGTCAAAGTTGTAATTTAGGCGAAGTAAAACAGAAATCCGTAAACGACGTAAGGGCTCGCTGTCAAGAGAAACAATTTATAATAATATAAAGAAAACGAGAATTTATCAAAGATCGATCCCTAAAGGATTCTCGAGAATTTTCGAAGCTTACGATCACCCAAGGTGAGAGACCTCGCGTCGAAAAATTTCATTCAACGATTACCTACATTGATTTCTATGACTTCTATAATGAAGTATAAATCAATTATCGAAGTAACGGGACGAGACAAATTTAATTAAATCGTCTAAACTTTCGGTACGTGACAAATTTCGAAGCAAGAACTAATTTGCGTTTCATTTCTTCCAATTTAGTCTTGGTAGCGATAGAAGAAACATCCGTATATCTACACACATATAACGTCATACGAACACAGCGAAATCTAATATCTTTAGAAACCGCCCAGTGCGATAACAGCCTTGCGATAAAGAACAATATAACGGTCTTGTTAAAGATACGCCTACTACGATAAAAGTGAGTCGCAACGCGCCAGCGATCGCGCGAAACGCTATTGAGAGAATTGAGCATTTCAATCAAATCCCCAATTATTTTAGCGAACGCGAATAATATTCATAAATTTGCATACAGTTTTAAGTGTTCTAAAAATTCGTGTACAGCACCGCACTGTGTCGTTGAGAGCTAATTGTAACATTCAGTTACGAAAGTCAGAAATTATATTTCCTCCGTTTTTATAACAGCTAAATATCGCTCTCTACACTATGAATAGGAAATTTTACAATTTTCGTAAGCGTTTCGTGTTACCTAGTTTACTTTGTATTGTCATAAATTATTTCTGTTGAAACAGAGAGCCCTGTCGTCATTTAAGGATTTCTATTTTATTCCGCCAAAATTACAACTTTTGCACAACATTGCCTGCTGCGCAATCGTACTTCGTATATAATAATCCTACTTTCGGCCGTAATTAGAACATTTTGATGCACATTCGGCAGAGAGAAAGGGGGGCACGATGCACGAGAGATGGACGCTTCTTGGCTCAACACACGTCGTCACACCTGACGTCACATACTCGTTAGGGGGCAGATGGCCCCCCTCTCAAGCGTGACGTTGAGCTCACGGGGTACCTGGCGGCGTCTATCTATGGGGCCTTCCCCTTACTCTTTGCTACCCTCCTCTCTCTCTCTCTCGCTCTCTTTGACGTCCCATAAGGCGAGGCGAAAATAAAATAAAACTCCCCGAAGGGAGTTCCCTTCTCCTCGCGCACACACGCGCAGCTGCTCAGGTAGCACGAGCTACTTCCACATTAGAAGGACGGAACTGCCGTGGGGTGCCCCACTGGTGCCCCATAGAAATTCCGTCTGGCCAGACGCTCCCTCGGCGCGTACGGCCATCGAGGGGGAGCGAGCAAGGAAAAAGAAAGAGGTTATCAAGGTGACGGAACTACGATCGATTTGTAGAGGTATTAGTATACGGAAACGATTCGCGCGTGCACGTATACGTATAGCGTGATCCCCGCACAGAGGGGAACGTACTTCCGAATGCCACTATGTACGCGCATTTATCACGCGCTGGAAGGTCTACACGCGTGCAATTGTCTCTAAACCGAAAAGAGAATATGCTTTGCGTTGCATTTTAAAAAGTATATGGGAATTGATGCGTGAGCTCTCCTGAAACAAGTTTACTATTGCTCTTCAATTGCGAGACAATTTCTCCAATACTTAATTGTGAAAGATGAAAAAAGGCCTGTTCCTTTTGTTACTGTTTCGTTACTAAGGTCTCCCCAAATAGTTTTGCAGAAATATTTTTCTATCGATTAAGATTTTTCATTTCGCCTGAAAAATCCTTTCGCAGAAAATAACCATTTCCGACACGCTTTGCGCATAAAATATATTGAGCTGTGTATCGACGTATATAATTCAATCTCTATGGATTTTGTATGAGCTGATTCCCTGCACAATATATCGATAGACGAGTAATTGGCGCGGGCGGAATGATCAATGCGCCGCCGATGTGTCGACAAAGATCTCCGGACAATCATAGGCGGACATCATTGTGTACTCTGATTTGGCCTAAAAGCTACCGAGCTCGTCTTGTTAGCGCGACACAAAGTGGCCGTGTTAACAGCCAAAGAAATTTCTCTTTCCTCGTACCCCCCGCCGACCATCTTTGCAAACTGTAAAGGACGAACGGTAGCCTAATTGCAGCGAGCACGCGGCGGAAAAAGATTTACGAGGTGGCAAACGAGCGTGTCCACTCGCATTGTACGATGTATTTCTGCGCAAAGTGATCCTGCTCTCAAACGATCTCTAAACCTCGTCCAATAACGAGGTCTCGATCGAGCGGGCCTTTTCACGCCTCGGCTATAAGAGAAGAGGCGAGGCCGGGCGATTTTTGTCGCCGCTCGTAAATCCCACTAATTCTCAGCACGAGACATCCGGTCCGGTCTGACGGCAAGGCGTCGCGGGGGCGTTTCGTGTGGTAAACATAATGTCGAGCCTGTAAAACCTGTCCCCGTCCTCTTTTACACGTAGCATCCCTTCTTCTCGTCTCGTCGCAGCGCGTGCCACCTTGTGGCTCGGCGAATCGCAGCTTTTCCACCGACACCACCTGGGGATGTCTTTCCTTTTTCGCAGCCTCTTCCTTTTCTAGAATTACGCGTCCCACTTTCATTATGCATTCCGTGACGTTTGTGTCGCCCTCGTTGAGTCAATCGTCAAAATAAATTCTTACGCACGTAAAAATCCTCGCGACTGTTTAACGCTAAAATTACTGACAATTAACTAATATTTACTATGATATTTTACGTCACTATGTATACGTGTATAAAGCAAAAATGAATTAACAATTAATGAAAATTTGTTCTCTTTTTTTGTCGCGATTCGACTGTTACTACAATATCAATTACAAATGTATGCGGTAGAAGTAATTTTGGCAAAAATTTTTAATGACAAGAACAAAAATATTGAAATAATCAAAGTAAATAATATTGCCGTTTATGCGTTTGAAGTTTCAGTTTTCGTGGCAACATAAAACAGCTTGTTGGCAAATGTTTCGGACAAGAGAGTAGAATTTGTGCATCTTCTCAGAGAACACCAACGCACAGCATTATCCCTTGGCGTATCGCTATCCACCCACTCGAGTCGCCGCTCGTGCGCGCTCAAATCTCTCGGCACGGGGTACAATGAAAAGGAAAAAAAAAACCTAGACGAACGAATAAAGTATTAGGGAGCGATGGAAAAACTGTAACTGTTGTCGATACCTGCGCTTCCCCTGGCCGTCGTTAAGTGCGGAATTCTGTTCGCGGCAGATTGGTCGATCCTCTCAACGGTATCCGGCACCAATTTTGAGGCTCTCGTCTATAACGGAAGATTAAAAGTAATAATGAACGCGAGCGGGGAGAGAAAAACCGTTCACGGGCTGCGAACTACCGCTACACATCGTCTTTCGCCGCATGACGCACAATGACTCCCGAAACATATGTCGAACGACGTTCTTCCTTCGTTCGCCCGACGCCGACCCGCATCGAGATGCGTTATTAACGCGAGAGGGTGGCGAGGGGCGGGAGCGAGAGAGTTTTGTCGGCCGAGCGACCGCTTCTGGAGAAAGAGGGAAAAACGCCGGGAACGAGGGCGCGCAGGAGGGGTGAGAAAATCCATTTTCACGTTTTAGACCGCCATCGGTTTATAAGACACGTGGGTGGAAGGAGGCGTATGGAGCGCATAAGTGGGGGATCCAGCCATCTGGTTCCAAGTTGCGGCCTACTACCGTACGAAGGCGTGCTGCGCCGTGAGGGTCCTTTAAATCCACCGGAGACACGCACCTTGAGACCTGTCCCGGCCAAGGACCCTCGATCGCTTGGCCCTTTAAACATCGACACCGTACCGAAGACACCGAGGCGCCCTCGCGTCCCTCGTGCCTTCCGCCGCCTACGACCTCGAGGGTAACCGCCGGATGAATAGTATGGCTCTTTTCATTTCCGACTACACTCGCGTGTATTCTTTCATTCGGTCGGCTTCAATTAAGCTCAAGCTGGACGATTGCGTTTTCAATTCGTATCACGCTCAATGGCTTTAGTGCTACTCTATCAGAGGTGGCTCGCTCACCTGCGAGATGCAACTATGCCATTCTACGTCACGGATACTGAGCGATATAATAAATTATATTTCTCTCTCTCTCTCTCTTCCTCTTTTTAAGGTTTTTGTATATATATTTATATTAATATAATGTGGTAATATTCTATGCGGCTACATACATAGAATCTCAGAAATAATGCGATTGCAACACCAGACGATCCCCTCAGTACCTGTCGATCACATGTAAACGGTATTCGTGCGGAGCAATCGTGCTGTTTGCATGGAAGATCACGGTAGTGTTGACGATCGACCGACAAAGCCAAATTAATTTGCAAATCGCTGTTCAAGCAAATCAAAGGACATTTCGCCTGTCATGATCGCGAGGAGATGATCGCATATCGGACGAAGAAGCGAGGGGAGATACAAGAAGAAGATGCATCGTCTTCGAGGGTGTACCAGAAAAAAATTAGCCTTAACTCTGTCTCGCATATCTCTCGTTATATTCTACTTGCACTTCTCTTCTATTCATTTCCTACATAGCGATTCCTAACCGATTCATTACGGATTACCGTTATCTGCGTAGGACAAACGAGCGAGCGCATCGTAGAGCCTTCGTTGTCGGTCGTTCATAGTGTGCTGCCGTTATGCGAGCGCAACGACGTGGGGCACGCGTAGGGGGTCGATCCGTGGGGGGAGACGAGCTGACAGCGAGTCTCTTATTAGGGAAGGAATCAGCAAGCATGATTATGTACCTTAGAGCGTCTCCGTCTCTCCCTTCATCCCCTTCGCCCCTCCCGCATACTCGCCGTATTCGACATCCTTCTTTCTTTCACCAGCGACTCGACGCCCGGCGTCATCCGTGACGTCGCGCGACGACGAAGCAGCCGCCACGACGCGGAGCTGCATTGTCAACCCTCAACTCGACGTTCATATATGCACGCAATGGCGTAGAGCGACGCGAAATTGTCGACGACGCCGATTACAATAGGCGACAACGGGTCCCGCTTGGTTTCGCGCGAGGGAAAAGCAAGTTTCTCGAGACGAGGTTCTTTACTTCTCACGGGCTGAGCTAATTTCGAGAGTATACTTACGTTGTACGTTGCCGTGGCGGTGCGAAAGGTGCCGTCCCCTGAAACACAAAGAGTAACTATGTCAGTTACATCTCATCGCATATATCAAACTATATATATATCTTATTATCATAATAACTTGCTATATATTATTCTTGTACCGTTGAACCGCGTGAAATTACGTTATTGCTTTATTCTCGCAAGTATTACAGCTAACCTTGAGAAATTAGAATCATTGAGAAATAAAAATGTTTTGCGTTTTTGTCAATTTGAATGATCTCCCGTAGTTTCGTCGTTATTCATACGGTTCTCGCGGCTGAAGTATTTTTATGGAAGAAGCTGTTATATGCTAAAAACTTTCACGGACCATAACGAAACGTTAACAAATTTGTAAAAGTGAAATTGCAGAGAACTAAGCCGTACTCCTCGAAATTTGCATATCTACCTCGCCAATGCCGCCCAAGGCGATATTGTCATCACAATGAAACCCTCTCCAAAGCCTCGCCACCATCCCCAACACAATCGCACGGACTATGCAACGCGCGCGTGTCGGCGACGAGCTTTTGCCTCGCGTCACACGTGCCAAAGTTCACGAATTTCGATCGCGCATAAATATCGAGGCGATATAAATATAGCGCTGCGTTCTCTACCGAGATTCCTCGCAATATACTCCGCAGCCAAAAATAAAGGCATTCCCTTGCGCAACGGGTTATTTAATCGGAAAGCACATAAAATAGAACTGGAAAAGTATCCCGCGTATTTACATTAATAATAAATTGCGGCATGAGTCTCTTTATAACTTTGATTTCTATTTATTTATTTTCACAACGAGATACCTCGTGCAATTAAATATAACCGCAGGAGGAGAAATTAGCTCGCGACGTGCTTCAAATGTCGATAACTTGACTTCATTATTCGAAACTCTAAGTATGACCACCTATACTTCCATCCACTGCATTGTTTCAACTGGAATGCACGGGGAAGGATCGAGGAAGTACAAGTCAGGAGGAGGACGGGAACCAAGGAGATCGTAGGTGTGAGGCACTGTTCGACGCCAGTATCTGAGACAGTTTCGGCCGGCAAGATTTAACAAATAGGTAAAGTTTCGTCGCGAGGATGCCGGAGTTTGCGGATTCTCCGGCGTAACCTCGACGTCCTCTCTCCTCTTTGTTCTCAAGTTTATGATGTATTAGCCGTTCCCCGTTGTATCCCCGCCTCTCTCTCTTTCTCGTTCTTTCCCTATCCATCTTCCAGCGTTCCTTTCCTCCACCGTCAACCACGTCTACTCTCTGGAGTTAGGCAATTTATGCAGCTCCGGGATTTAAGTTACAAAGTGTATTTAACCAGCGACATTAGGGGGAATAATAGAAGGACTTTGTTGCCGAATCTTTTCTCCAAGTGATAAAGCCGAAAGGACAGCGAACAAATGTATTATTTCGATTCGAGAGATTTTGAAAGAAACTCGCCGCTACAACGGTATCGATTTTACCCAAGGCAATTACAAGGACGATATTTCCGTCTTCGCGTATCGTCACCGAGCAGCCCCGTATTTCGGGAAGCAATCAAAATTTTTGGCTGTCTTGCCGTGGCACGCAGACGCCGCGGGATTGCCGTCCCGGGATTAATAAACTTCGTCGCGTTTCGGCTTAGCCCGTGGCGTAACTCCGTGCGGAGAAAATCAATACCCGATACACATCCCAAAGGTCCGCTTATACTTGTCGCGCTATCTCGCTTTTATCTCGATCGTATCTCGCATATTGGCGTACGCCTAGCGTCCACACGTACGTCACGTCACACGTCCACACGGACACGCGAACACGGTGGGACACGCGTAACGCGCCCCGGCGTGCACACGTATCGGGCGCCGCCGCCGCCCACACATCGTTTTCCCACACCCTCTCACGGGCTCTTCGGGGTGACAGATGGCTTTGTAGACAAAGAACTTAGCCGACTGGTTTTCGTGGACGTTGCGTAACCCGATAAAACGCAAGTCGATCGTTCCGACATGGCAGTGTCGCCGCGCGCTCTCTCTCTCCCCCCCGACTTCTCTCCACACAGCCTTGCCGCGTGGGGCGGCACGATGGGGTTGAAAATCAAATCTGAGTGTCTCGGATGGAAATCTTTGTCCGGCCAAGATTACTCTCCTGGCCTCGCGACTCAATCGCTCTCCTCGTTCCATCCGTCACCCCTTTAATCATCAATCAGATATTCCCCTTGCGATGGGTTGGCGAACCACGTTGATTCGCGACTGAAGCGCACTTTGGTGCCGTTCTACGGTGATTAGACGATTAGGAGCCTTCCTTTGCTGGAAGGCATGTTACGATCGTCGAGTATAGAATTAGCCGCGCGGCCATTGTGCGCGAAATGCTATTGACGCTCTTGCGTGCCCGCGTTAAACTCTTTTTCCATCGTATGGCACGGCGCATACACGACGCTGCTACGCGTAATAGACTTAAAAATAGTTTCTAATGTGCCGCCGAGAGGGAAGTACGCACGCCGATATATCAACGAGCCGCACAGTTATGACGTACGACGCGCGTTGTTGGAAACAGATTTATAATTAGTTTCCTGTTGTTGTGACACCGCGTAAAGCGTACGTACGCGCTCGTTAGGTACAGAGCTAGCTTTGACGATTTAGCCTCCGATACGCTTGTTCGAGCATTGACACGATATTTCTGGATATGGATTATATATTATACGCGTTATTCATTGTATAATACATGCTGCATCATTTGTGTTCCGCGTGTTGTACGAATTACTATACGAAACACTTATTCGTTCAATTCGTAGAATAACACAGTCATTTGCTATAATACAACATAGATATTTGCCATCCCGAGCTTGTAACTATTTCATTAATTCCCGCTAATACGCCTCGCATATGTTAATTTTTATCTCGCTGCATTCGTTATACTTCTTTAAACAAATAATAGGTTTATCAGCGTGAAACATTATTCAACTTGTGCTCGACACTTGTAAACTTAGTTCGCGATTAAAAGTGTATTTAATCATTTTCGCGTAATGCAGAGATAGCAAATAATTATACAGAAAGCTTAATAAAAAATGTATAAAGCTAAATTAATATACTCTAATTCTATTTTTACAATGTTAGATTAATACGACCAATTCTGTTGTGCATTGTTGATTAATTTCTTGTAGTAAATATACACTTTTCCTGTTCTGAAAATAATGACAGCAAAGTTGAGCTTCCATTTTCTACCGCGATGAGAAATGACAAAGACCAGTTTCAATAAAGCGAGTCTTCGCTTCGGTCTCGTCTCATACGATGAGATTAGCTTTTGGGTTCTCGTCTTGCATTCTCTGTGCATGATTAAGACGCGAGCGTGCGTGCGTGGTACGCACACGCGCGTGCATCCGAAAAAGGGGCGTCGAATCGATGGGTGGCACAATAGGCACGTGGCGGAATCTAATCATCACAGAAACCTCAGGGTGAGTCTGTGTTTTTTTTTAAGTTTCCTATTCACCGTGCTAGCTCTCTGGAAATTTATTAATTCGGATCAGCGTCAAGTCGATTCATTGTGTCACGATTGTCTTTCCTCCGCGTGGAGCGCTCGATGAAAAGAAGATGAGTAGTAATCACGCTTTAAGTGAACACGTTTCGCTCCGGGGAACAGAAGATGTGGAATTATTGGTTTTATCTCGGCGCTTTCTTTTCTCCCTTAAATTAATCCGGTTTCAATAAACCGCGATACGGTATGCTAATTAGTAAGGTATAAAAACAATATTGCCCTCGTTGGGTTGAAAATCCTTGAGATAGAGACGACCCGATGGAAATAAATCTGCCAATACGTCTCCGAAGTTTGCACGAATATAACTCTCTTATAATTAAACACGTATTATCCGGATATCGCGTACCAAATGCATCTCTGTTGCGCATTGTCGCCCATCGAGAAAGTCGTATATCTAAAGTTGGCATTTGATAACTGGCTTCACATTCGATTAAGCCTCTATCGTGCACGAGAGGCTCGGTTATATTTGAAAGCGAGCTAGGAACATGTGGCCCCCGCCTCAGGAGACGCCCCCTTCGTATAATCGTCAAAGCGGTAATGGAATATTTCGATCGTGGCAGAAAGGGGAGCGATAAATAGCGAGCGAGAATCTTCAGAAGAATTATACGCAAAGATTTACATTTCAATGGATTGTCAAATGTTGCCGTAGCAGTTTGTGACTTTTTTCTAGGACAGTCGCTGAACTTTAAAAGCAGCAAGATGCCAAACAGTATTGCGCAGTGGCAACGTCCGTACCTCGGCGGTTTGCAGAAGCGATTCGGAACAAAGTTACACAGGATTTCTGCGGTTATCAGTGTTAAGTATCCTGGTACGGGACCTGGATTTCCTTGTAGGAAGGACGAAGCAACAAGTGGCTTCTTAGCTCGGACAATCTTAGCTCGATGCTCAACAAGTGTTCCCAAGTGTTTCCACACACTTCGAGAATGTTCCTCGAGCACAAATCCATGTCGCGAAACAAGTGTTCTCTTACTAATCATGTCACGTGCAATAAGAGCGCTACAGATTTTGCATACTTAACGGTTTCAAGACTTAATTCCATTTATGAAAATGGTGTTTAAATATATAAGACCTATTGTACGTGAGAAATGCTGCGACGTGCTAATATGAAAGATCCTTTCGCGAAAAGTATTACCTGTCTTTCAATGACAGCCCTCTAACAAGATAATCCATTTAAATACAAATTTACATTATTGCAAACCTTAATGATGTACATAGAATATTTACGGATTAAATGTTGTTGTATGTTCGATATGATTGACTTCATCAATTTTAATCTGATCGAATTGCATAAAGAGGATGACTTTTTCAAACTCGCGAAACACGCGCAGTCGCATAAATCGGCTTATAAAGATAGGATTGCATCCAAGCGACAGAAAAAGGATATTTCTTTATGGAGTCCGATTTATTGTTGTCGAGACACTGTCGTCGAGATATAACGAAATACGCGATATTACGAACGTGCAAAAAGCACGGCTAGCTCTGAGACGAAGGAGAACGAAGGAGAAAGAGGATAGCCGGTCTCGCGTGCCGCGTCTAAATAATAAAATAAGACCGACCCTCTAGCTCCTTGGCCCGCGCTCAATATCCCGACAGCAACAAGTTGATATCTTGTTCCCTCGACGTTTACGGCAGGGGGGCGGGGGAGTTTGACCGAGGGTATGGTGCGTCGTCGTAAGAAAACGCTTGTCCTTTCTTCCAAGTTTCGCGGACGGGACGATTCTTTACATCAACAGGTTCTTCCTCCGTAGCCCACGGCCCGGAAAATCTTTGAGGGACGGATCTCTTTGGCCGCTAGTAGAGACCGAGAAAACTTGCGGCTCAAGAACGGGTGGGGAAAGCGGACTTCCTTAGGGTCTGGGCTAAAAAGGGATGGGCATTCCTTGAGGGTGAACGGAGCGAAGACGTTCGGATCGCGGCGTCTTGTAACCTGTTGAAGCGACATCCCTCGGAAGATTAAGCGTCTTTTTACGAGAGGCCGAAAAGGGTGCCGAACAAAGGTGCCGGAATGAAAGGCGCGCTCGGATCGTATAACTAATTAAATTTATTAACTACAATTAACAACCGAAGTATCGATCAAATCGACCGGTCGCTATGCGCGAACAGTAAGTGCAATTAATCTCTTGAGAAATAATTTCCAGAGCGACGAAAAGAAAATTATTAAGAGAAAAAGAAATGGAGGTCTTTAGACAGGGGTGAAAATTGCTCACGCATGGACGAGTAGCTAAATAGAAAGACAGTGTCGAGGTCCCTGGATGGTAAGATGGCCAAGAGCGATGAGAGAAAGAGAGACCGTAGAGGACGAAGGAAAGGAGACTGAAGAAGAGCTCTTTGAAAAAGTGACACCTTTGTTTTCCCAAAGGGCGCTTGAACGTAACGTGAAGGGTTAGTAGTCTTCAGGAAAATTGACGTTACGAGGAAATTACGCGGAAGCAGAGACAAAACCCTCCCATGCGCACCCGCACAATCGCATGTACACACGCAGAAACTCGTTAGCACATTTAATTATCGTATCAAATTGACACAAGATTGGTCAAATGTTTGAATTTGTCAATAGATCGTTCATAACGTTGCTAATTCATAAAATCAAACATACAGCAACATTTATTTGACAATTGTCTCATAACAAGTACACATCGCGTGTGTCACATATATATTCGTATATTACGTATATATTCGTATATTACATATTTATTCGTATAAGTTTTTGCGGCCGGGTCGGAACAGGACTCGTATTTCTTGTTGCAGAAGCTGCTCGACTTTCGCGTGCCATTCAATTTATCCGGAAGGACCGATTCTCCTCGAAGGATCGTCTCGCATTCTCCGAAAAATAGATCGCTCAATCGGATTCCGGCCGGGCCCTAAGAGATCATCAGCCTCGCCCTGACTTTTTAGCAACGTATGCGCTTTTTGTGAGCGTGCGGGGTCTCTTTATAAGACGTCGGAAGCATTGTGTCACCGTCAATGCGCCCCGCCGGGATAAATATTTAACAGCGCACGGCTGCACCGCTACGTCAACATCCCGGAGGTTACTCAACGTTCTTCCGGTGGCCACCAGGAACTCATTGAGGATGCACTCGATCACTCGGCTCGATCTTCCTCCAATTGCCTCTTCTTGCCCGCAACAACGGAGGCAACGGGGCCGCGGATCTCGCATAGATTCCGAAATATATGCAGAACGCGGCGCGCGACGCGCTCGAGCACACATCGACAAAGAGGAGCGCCACGGTGAAAGGCGGAGACCTGCGTGCGAGGGGGTGGATAAGGGCAGGGCTGCGTAACCTACGAGAGCGAAGTGAAAAGGAGATCGCCGATTTTGTTTGTCCACAAAACGCCGCGAACAGAGGCGGTTCGGGTATTATGCGCCCGTCGTAAATGGACGGCGGTTAGCCACCTACAAGCAGATGATGAGCCTCTTTGGGATTCTTCGGGATTAGCGACAGGCGGATAGTGCGCGCGCGAGCCGCACGTTTTGGGGAGGTACGAAACAGAGAAACCAAATGACGAGAGTCGTGCGGGAGTAATTTGAGATGCTCTTCTTCTTCTTCTTCAGCTGCCATTCGGCAGATGCCGAAATTGGTACGGCGGAGACAATGCTGCGCGGGGATAATGGACTTCTTAATTCGAGAACGTCTAGTCGAATGGATCTATTTCTGTCGGGCGCTGCGCCCACCGTATCAAAAAAAATGTCTGTCGGTCTCTGCCCTGTCTTCGCGGACAATGCGTAATACACGTACTTACGATACCTTTATGCGGACATTAAGAACGCGTTAAAAGAGAATATCGCACGCAAGGAAAACGCTGTGAAAATATTCTGTTGTACAAGTGAAACGATACGAATTAAAACGTCAAGTACCAAAATAATAAATAGCAAAGATAATTAAAATACTCGCTGGAAAATATTATAATACCTGTACAAGATATATATGTGTGTATATATCCAATGTATTCTCACGTTACGGCTGGAAGTGAGACGGACAAGCAATAATAAACAGAATATTACCGAGACGTCTTTCCTTCCAGCATTTTCGCTCATTTTCTCATCTTCATTCCGCAAGGCGGAAATTAAAAGTTTTCTTCTCCGTAAACGCGAATCGAGTTCTCATCTCCGAGACTGTCCCTGGTGCCGGAGACAAGCGTATACGCGCGCCGGCTCGTGAGGACGTGCATGCGACTCATTGTCAGCTGACACCTGTAGACCTACCTACGCGGGACACGTACGCGGCCACTTACTTATGAGAAAGTGGGGTGAAAAGCTCTCGCGCGTTCTTTTCATCGCGCTTCCCGCCGGGGATGCTGCTTTATGTCCACGATGTATCCAGCATGCTATGTACATTATATGGAAACGGCGCTTCCTCTTTACTTAGCTCTTCTTAAGTCTCTAGGCTTCTGTCGGTGATTGTCACTTGACGATATGGATGAGAGCCGGCGTCCGAGGTATCAAGTCGCTTACACTTGCCGCACGTTTGCAAATAGCATTCTGCCGGGTAAGATGACGCCGGAAACGTCGCGATTTTACGTCACGAGATCCGCGAGAGGGTTCCGTGGGGCCGAGGCAGTTTCTTTTAATTAAAAGACAGCTATTATTCTTGAAGGGAGGCGAAGAGACTGTAGCTTATTTATCTCGGCGAATGTTTGACGAGCTACTTGCGGCTAGAATATTGCTCTAATGAGGACGCGCATAAAGCTCAAGAGTATTCTCGTGTTCATGAAAGTTCGACGCCGTGGAGAAGACCGGATCTTTGTATTATTCCAGGTCTCTTCTTACGTTTATAGAATTTATCTCGCTCAGGTGAATCGACATTCTTGCTTTGGTCAGTTTCAACTTTAATTTCGCCTGCTACCGTTGCGAATACACTCGATTATAGTATAAAATTAAACGTAACATCCGTCCAATTGCAAAATAGAAAGATTTGTTTATAAAATAATGTTAATTTAAGAAACAATCAAAGTATATAATCAGCTTAATTACAATTAAATACTTTGATATTCGAGATCGATCGTAGCTAATAACACGTGTCCGTAATAAGCGCAAATAAAGCGTAATAAATAAATGTTGCTTAATGCGTTGCGGATTATTTTTAAACGCGCTGGCTTGTAATACATCTTGTTTCGTGACACGGTTCATTTTATCAATGACATAATTTTTACAGCACGTCCAATTACTCATATTGTGAATTTATCAATGAACCGGCTCGTGCCATCTCTTAAGGGTGGACGCCGCAAGTAAAACCGCGCGTTATTACGGTGGGGTAGTTACCATCTGCCTTTCGTTACCTGTAAATTTGTGCACCTGGACGCATTGGCGCCACCGCGCGATTCGTTCGTATATTTCTCTGCTGGTGTATGTACACGTTTATCGATTCCCACGAAATTGGCGGTTACGGCAATAATTTGTCAAAAATCGCGCTCGATTAATGTCTTATGGCGCACGAAATGGAGGGGTGTTATTTTACGTTTACGAAATTGATAACTAATGTCAAGACATATTTTAAGACGTTGCTAATTACCGTTGGCGACATTGAAGAATTCTGATTAGTAAAATTATATTATATACAGATCGAGCGACGCATCTAATTAGGGGCATCCGATATGCCTCGTAAATTTCGCCGATTAAATTAACTCGACGACGGATTCGCAAGACGCCCGATGAAAGAAAGGCGGCTAATTTCGCCCCTGTTTTGTCGTACGCCGCATAACTCGGCGAATTCACAATAAAAACCTTTCAACGACGAGCGAATGATTGTTTGAACTGAAGCATCTCATAGTATCGGCGAGTGCATTCGATTTATGCACTCGATTAAACGCAAAAATCCATTGCTTAATTATCCGTAATATCCGTGGCAATCCGTGGAATATCATGGACCGCCGGGCCGAACCAGTTTGAAGAGCGACGAGTAGCGAAAAAAAAAGAACCACCTACGCACGTACACGCGTGCAGTCGATCGGCCGCGCTGGTTGGTCTGGGGGTAAAAACAAAAATCGAGGCCGAGCCCGCAGATACGCGGTTTTTGCGAAATTACGGGTCCCGCCTCGAACCTTCGCACACTCCCGTAAATCAATCGGCGCTTCGACATTCGTATATATTCTCCGTTAATTATTTTTATTCACGGCCCAGCGTATAGGAACGCCCAGTTCGCCGGCCTGGGAGTTCGTATTTTGTACGCATACGCACGAGTCCCTAGTCCACCCCGAGCACCGTACTCGCGCGCACACACGCAGAGGCGCGCGCGCACACACGCCGGCGGACATGCACGCACATACGCTCGCACACATGCGGACGCGTACGCACGCCGGGCACGTACGCTCGCACACGCAAGCGCCCCGGCGTAAGTGCGCCCGATGCACCAGGATGCGTGCGTGCGTGGCTGCGTGCGTGCGTGCATGCGTGCACGTGTCGCCATGGCACACGGCGCGCATGTGTGTACGTGTTGGCCGCTCGTGCGCAGCATGCGTCCGCGTGTACTGGCGCACGCGTGTGCGTTACGTATTTTCGAATAGCGAGAGCCAGGCTGGTTCGTCAAATTTGCACATTTATTCGTTTACCGTCATACAATCGAGCTTAAAACTCGCGCGAACGCGTGTGAGTGCGCGGCCGGCCCCGTCAATGCATGGGCGCACACACGCCGCGGGCTCATCCCTTATTCATAACTCTTCGAAGGGCTTGATGGAGCTCCAAAGCTCACGACACAGCCCAACGATTTTTTTTTACACTTTGGTCTCCTGTTTCGCGCCGGTCGGAGGGGGTCCGGTCTCTCCTTCTTCACAAAACACTTCATTTGACGTACCACGTTCTATAATAGGTCTCGATAATACCGCGCGCTCAGCGAGACGCCGTCGCGACGGCGGATTAATCCACGTTAACCAGCGCCCTTTTCCGACCAACTTCTTAGCCGCGCGATATATGTCGGCATTTCTCAAGTGACGACACGCCACTCCGAGGATACGCATTCACCCGAGCGTAATAATTCTGCGGAACTTGGGAACGCGCGGGGCAGCTGCTAATTAACAGTTCAATCGCACACTCGGTCGCTTCGATAGTTTAATTGATTCCGAAATAGTTGCCTCCCACGGAAGAGCCGTGGGGATGCCCCGGGAATGAACCGCCGCGCGCTACCCTTGTCAGACACCCTGTGGTCAGGAGCCGCGCGGAGAGATCCGGCAAGAAATAAATTACCGAACGCTGTACATGGGCACCAAGAATGTCCACCCTTCTTCCCGCTCGGCGCTCAACTCCGCCGCGTAGAGCAGCTCGCGAAACAATCCTGGAGCAAATCGAACGTCTCCTCGTTTCCCTCGCTTCCGTTTCGAATAGGGCGAAGAGGAAACTTTTCTTCATCTCGCAAGGGGGGAAAGTCGCGGCTCGCCCGATAAAACGCGGAATCGCACCGAGGTATCGCCGCAAATTGCGCGAACCGCGCCCTTCCCGCGTCTCCCGTTTCTTAAAAAGTGGAAAATATGTCTCGACAAATAGCTCGTACGTTCAAATAAACCTTTTCATAAAAAGCTACCTTTTTTTTCTCTCTATGTTATTGCTTCGCTTTGTGCTGCGTTATTGCGTTTTTAATTTCGTTTCATGGTATGCGCCATATCGAAACGCGTTACACGATTTTTGTCACGGCGTAAGCGTCAGTAGCAGGCGCAGGGAACGGGGAAGCGCAATACACGCGCACTCGGCGTAGTTTTGAAATCGCCAACTTTCAACACGCATGTAAGTAGTCCGCGTACAGTGCCTCCATTTTTCCTCCGCCTTTCGCTGATACGTCTCGCGCACTCCCGAGAAGGGCGGAACAATCGTGAACCGGGAAAATTTTCCTCGTTCTGTGTACTCTCGGGGTAGCCAGACGGCTGCGCGAGTCTAGAAGTGTATCGCAGTTATTGTGTAACTACACGATACTTGAGCGGTCTCGGACTAGGCGAGTAATTCAAGGCTTCGTGCTAAGCAGCCCTCTATAATTTCCCAAAGGCTCAGCGTCTTGCGTATCAGCACTTGTTCGCGAAAAACTATAAATAAAACGTCGCCACTTTTTTTTAGCTCATTTTCTCTATTTCACTCCGTTCGACTCATCGAGTATAAGTTTTTCGTATTATCCCTCCCGAGCATTTACATTTACATTTCGCGACGCACCCAATGGGGGAGGGGGAGGGGGGGGGGAGAAATGTATTGAACTTGACGCTGCGAATACTACGGAGCGGTTTATTAATTGAAAACTGACTTAACCCTAAATCGTGGTATAAAAGTCTCCTCGATCAAAGCCGGGCGCGGAGTGAATAAGACGCCGCCACTTCGGCCATTAACAGGAGTCTGCGAACGACAGAGAGGGACGTATCAAGGATAAAGGTATAAATGCAGCGCACGCACACATCTTGCACGAGGAGGATAGCACCGCGTGTTCGCGACAGCTAGGCACTACACGGCCGCGCATCGACGGCTGGATGCCCGCGGAACGGCTCGTAGAGCTCGCAGCTTTTAAGCTTGACGTGGCCATTGGAAAGAACCGTGGAATCGAAGGAAGAGAGAGAGAGAGGCTGACTGCAATAATTATTGGACGTGGGAGGAGGCGGCGGGGCGAGAGGACGGGCAGACGAGGAGAGGACAGGACGAAGGGACAGAGAGGACGGCTGAGAGCGACGGAGAGAAGGGCGAGCACGCGCGCGCGGGCGCGCGCGAGAGAGGGTGCGAGGGACGATGAAAAGTTTGACCGGACGCAGCGAGCACAATGCATCGTGGTCCACCCTCCACCCCCGGGAGCGACCCACCCCATAATCCACCCGCATTGTACGACCAATCAATATTGTTTTATATCGTGAGTCGTGAGACGAACCGGCTCCGCTGGTTCGACTCGTTCGGCGCTACGCTACTCTCCTCTCGATGGTGGCTGCAGTCCGCCGAGCCCTCCGACTTCCGGGAATTCTTTCGCATCCATCCACCGTGGGCGAGGCCGATGGCCTTCCTCTCGCCATTTCTGAGACACTCGCGGGGAGAACGTTTGACGATCCCCGTATTCGCGGCTTAGTCCCGCGCGTCAAATTATTTATGTCTCGCGAACAAGACGGTCCCCCCCTCTTTGAATTACCTCTCGATTGTCTATTGTCCAGGAATTCTTAACCGTACGCACGTCGTAGGGAAGAACCGGCGCGATTGTGTACCGCGATACGCAGTAATGTCTAAGCGAACTTGTGTATTTATGGAGTTAGCAATGCATTTTAGATGTGTAAAGTAAATACACCGCCGTGTTTCGCAAAAGTAAATATAAAATTCCACGTGTTACGATTAATACTCTGTATCCAAAGAGCGCAAAACATGCGTTTATTCAGTACACGCGATAAATGCAGGTTCATTGATTAAACATGAGAACGATGCACGTATAATTAATTAATGAATGGCTTCCGTGTGTAGTGTATGAAAAACGGTGATTCCTCATTTTTTGGTATTGCGCGATACACTGTCATTATACGTGATTTTCATTCATTTAATTCGACCGAGCCGATACGCGTACGCGCTTAATTAGTTGTTGCGTATGTGCCGAAATTACTCGTACTTTATGCTCCATTTCAACAACGCGTAACAGGGGAAAATTTGAGGTTGATTATTCGATATATTTATACATGGTGAATTTCAAGAAGAGCTGATACAAGCGTTGTTATTGACTCTATAAAATCACCGATATGAAGAAACGCGAATTAAGATCGAAATATGGAGATTTTATCAACGATTAATTTCTATTGAAAACTCCTTTACGACGTAATTGAAGACTATTTGACAAGCTTAACCGGATGTACATAAAAAATAGTATGCTATCTACAATTTAAGCAGCGAGAGGTCAAGATTATTTTGTAATATGTATTGCCAAATATAGGATGGATTATACAAAAATAATAAAATTTACATGGTCTCCGGTCAAAAGTATTTTAAGTACATCCGCTCGTCAAGATTACATCAATAATGCGATCGCCAAATTGTCAGTTTCTCTCTCTCTCTCTCTCTCTCTCTCTATTTCTCCGCCCTTTTCTTTCCTGATAGACATTCTTTATTGATTTATATCAAGACTGCTAAGATATTTATCAACGGCTGCCCGCTTTCGGTGCATTCGAGATTCGCCGAGGAACGATAATTTGAGCAGAGGTAATCGGAAGACCGAGGCGTGACGGCATTTAGACCGATCTTTTCTCGCTGATGCGCCAGCGGGATGGACGAGATTTTTCTTGCGGGACAACAGGAGAACGCGCAAAGAGAGCCGGCGCACAATGTGCATCCGCCTGGCTCGCTCGACGAGGATACATTTCGCTCGCACGATGACGCTGATTCAGGATTATTCTCCCTCTTTAATTATCCTGCCTCCCCCCTCCTCTCTGTCCTCCTTCGCCACCACCGCTCGGCATCAATGCCGCCGTTGCCGTCGCCGCCTTCCCTCCTTCGCCTGCGGAAAGGACAGAAAGTCCGGCGCGTGACGCGATAACGAATTATCTTCGAGAACACACTTCTTGGGCAGGAACTGGAATATATCTGAATGATAGTAATATCTCGCAAGAACCGTTGTACTCTCGACGGTATTCTTTTGAGAATTTTCTCTTCTATACATTTCCTTCAGAAACGATTAGATACTCGTTATTTTTAACAACTGATAGAGTTGTTAAAACGAGTATCTAATCGGTTCTGAAGTAAATGTATAAAAAAGAAAATTCTCAAAAGAATACCGTCGAGAGTACAACGGTTCTTGCGAGATATTACTATCATTCGGTTATATTCCTTGACAGACACACGAGGACAGTTTCACTTCGAGGAAAAGTTTTTAAAGCTCACGTTCCAAATAAAATCGAATCTCTTTTAAGCGTGCGTCTGTGACCGCGTTTTTCATTGGCAGAACTGGTTCGCACTCAGTGCGCACTAAGACTTGTGCATAGTCAATTCTTATATTTAAGGACCGTCTTAAATACCTTTTGAAACACTTTTTAGCCGGTAAAATGATTTATACAGCATTCGTACGGATCATTTTTTGGCCAGATAGTTTTTCAACAGGTATTTAAGACGTGTCCTTAAATTTAAGAACGGACTGTGAACAAGTCTCGGCGTAACTCAGTGCGCACCAGTTCTGCCGATGAAAAACGCTATGAATCTAAGCTGATCCTGTCGAAAGCGATCTGCGGAATATTTCGCTACAAATGTAACGTGGCAACAAGGCGTTTAAAGATAGCGAATCAAGGACCGATCGGAGTCATCCTCACATGTCTAGTGACGACTCACAAGCCCGCGCCGCACACACGGGCAAGTGTATCGCGTAATCACCCGCGTGCTTGTATTCGTATGCGAATGTGTATAGCCGCATAAACGTAATGTGCTCGCACGCCCTCCTTCGCATAGAATTCACTATCGCCTTCCGCTCATCACGCGCTCAAATACCTACACGAAACGAGCGTGCCGGCCGTGAACATAATCTTCGAGCTACCATTAGTTCCATCAAAAGTATTTTATTAGCGCTGCCCGCCATTCCGATCGCGTGCGGATTCACGACACGATTCCGATGCAATTCTTTACTCTTTTATTTTTTTTTTATATTTTCTCCATGAATCTTGATCGACCGAGGACACCGATCAGCAGAATGCGGCGGCGTGATAAGCAACGACGATAGAACGCTTACAAAGTGCTTCCCCATGCTGCTTCGCTCTCGTCGCACATTGCAACGCAAATGTAAGCGCGAGGACGCTATTCTTGTCGCAATTATTTTTTTATGCGGAATATGTGTCATTCGATAATTGTGAGGCGGAATTGCAGGCGAGCCTGATACCCCGCGTCACGCACAAGATTGCGAATCTTGCTGTCATTAATCGTAATTACACGACGGTTTCATTTAATCGGCTACGCAATGGCGGGGTATTTGCGTAAGCGAGCAGATAGGTACGCTTCGCCTCGAAAGAAGTGCGCTCCGTTCCCTTGGCTGGCATTTATCGGACGAATCGCGTGCAGATACCGCGCCACCGATAATTACCAACCCGATCCTTTGTATCCTCGCTGCACCACGATTGGCCGAGGTGGATAATCGACCGGGGCCCAGCCACGTTGCGGGGACCCAGTCACCGAAGATCCGGCCCCATTCGTCGCGACGCGCACAAAACGACGTGGAAACGTTCGTTCCGGAAGAACAAGTCGATGTACCATTGTCATTCTCCATACTCGACGGCTATTTAATGTACGCACGCCTCTATCCCCGTCCCTCTTCCCGACAACGAAGCGATCACATTGATAGGAGCCTTCGTACACTTAGGTGTACTTATGTGTCCACTTATGTGGGATATGACGTAAACGCCTCATCTAGCCATTCACGGCAACGTTTCTGCGTGTTGCGGCACGCATCGGGGAACGAAAAAAGAGCCGGGGGGGTTTTTTTTCCTTCGTTTGCAGCGCGCGCCAAGTGGCACGCGCCTCGTTGCGAAAGATTAAATTCGTATCTCTCCCCCCCAATAGGCACTCGCGATCGATTTGGATAAAAGTCATGCCGATTCCCGGTATACCAATGTATACTTAGAGTCGCTTTGACGTGGGGCTGCGATGTTCGGTGACGCGTAAAATCAGGGGCGATTAGTTGGAATGCACACAATTAGCGCTACAGCCGTTTGATACGGCGTTACATACCACGCGACACGGCCGAGCAAACGACGGGATTACGTTTTTCGACGCGGATCTTATTGCCAATTTAGATATTTAGCACGACGAACGTGTCGCGGCCAGTTTGCCGGATCAATTTGCAAATTGATTCATTTTAATCGTCCAAAGTTTACGCGACGGATTACTCGACAATTAATATTCACGTTTAATTTATTGAATTAGATAATCTAATTCAATAAACTTCGGATTATTATTACTCGCGAATTTACGAATAACTTGGACAGAGATCAACCGCGATTACTGAATGTTCAACAATCGATTACTCGCATACTCGCCAGACAGATCTTTAATGAGAGTTTGAGAAATGTTACACTCATCGGGGTTAATCGGGGGTGAACCGACTCATCTTAGACAGATGTCGAAACCAACCGCGAAGTTCAAAGGGTCGTTATCCCTTCATTACGACGAACTTTACGCGACTAATCTCAAATTTCTCTCAATCGATATAGCGGGCGGCCGCTCCCCCACGTTTAGTCTAATTAAGCGGGCACGTTTCGCAATAATTTCGCAATAATTTCGCAATAATCTCAAAGTATCGCCATACGAGACGAGTAACAAGTGCCATTGCGCCGAATGGATTATTTCGACGCAGGTTCACGCGCGCAGCGATTAAAATCTTCCCACACGTATAATCCACAATTGAAATCGATCGGTTTTCAACACCGCTGCTGATCTCTCTTCGGCGTCTTCGTTAAGAGCGCGATGCGAAATCGCGAAATCGCGCGTGCTGAAGAACAAAGGGCGCCGTTTGTGGCCGATACCCGTGATGCTGCGGCCCCCGAATTCATTGAACCACGGGGGGGGGGGGAAAAAATATATCTTCCGCCCGTAGACACCAATAAGAGCGCGTTCCCCATGTTTTCGCATCCGCGTAACTTCTCGCAGCCATCGGCGCGCGAAATGTCCCTGGTCTTTGATGTCGAACATTACAGAACACGAAGGATCCCATTCCTGCATTCGGGGAGGGTGGGAGAGAGGAATTCGAGCGCCCTACCACCCCGGTGACCACTCGTAAATTGTCGCGCTTTCTACCTCACTCTCCCCCACCCCCCCCCCCGC
>NW_011967231.1:1590277-1594126 GCF_000949405.1 Vollenhovia emeryi | reverse complement strand
TCTACCTCACTCTCCCCCCCCCCCCCCGCCCTCCCCCTGCCTCGTGCTTTCGACTCGCGCGCGCAAAAAGAGATAACACTCCCTGGCGTCGTTCTCGCACTTGAGCGAGCTGATCGCGGCAAGAACGTGTCGCTGGGGTGGCCGTCCCTCCCGCGAGACGTGGCGAGACCGGGAAACAATTAAGGGAAGACGAGGCGCAGTGTCGCCTTGTATGATAATGCGCTGTAACCTCCGGCGCACAGAAGGAACGATACGAAAAGGAAGAAGAGGAGGAGGAGCGCATGAAACGCGGTTATGCAGGTAAGCGACGAGGGAGGAGGAGGAGGAGGGTGCGGCTAGAAGAGAATACGAAGTGGATTGTCGGGGAGGGGGGTTGGAGGTCGTGGTTCTTACTTTGCATTCTTTTGTGTATCCTCCTGAGCCCTCCATCCGCCCTGCCGCTGCTACCCAGTCATCCTCGTCCCTCTTGAAGCTTGAACTAACGCCCGAGGTTTTAATGCACTTGTCTACTCCACATACCGTTCATAAAGACACATATGTCGTTTGTTGAACGAGTGGGCGGGGGAGCCCGTGGTCTTGGAAAGTGGAATGAGATAGGCGCGTGCGGCACTGGAGGAGGAGGGCGAGATGGAGAACGGCAAAGGAAGAGAAGAAACGAGACGGGGCGAAGGAGAGAGAACGCGGCGAGCGCGACGGTGTAAATGCATTTTAAATTCTAAGCATCGACCGCATTATGGAAAGATCTCGACTTTCCGCATGTATAATCCCCGGGAGAAAGATGAGAACCCCGCGGAAGTTGAAAGAGGAAGCGGCGCGAGTGGCGGTTCGTGATTTTTGTATGGATGGACCGAGCCACCTACTATCTGGTTATTACAAGCGTTATCTAATATTCCGCGCTGTGTTATCATTCAATGTATTATATTATATATTCGTATCGTCTTTCTTACACTATGTATACTGATCATGACAAAATCAGAAATATTCACATCATTTTTCTGCCATATTTAAATTTTGTACGTTACAACGCCACGGACGTATGTGAGAGATATGTATTGCTAAAAAAAAATATTTAAAATTAGCTCGCAAAATATAGACTGCGCCTCGAAAACAGATTCAAATCAATAAATTAATAGAATTATAGAGAAACAGCTGTGTGCGCCACAGTAAAACCTAATGTAAAAAGGCGTTTTATGCAGTTGCAAAATAATACATAAGGAAAAGAGTAAACAAAATAAATGTATAAGTTGCTAAGAAAAACACCAAGTTAAATGTTCATCGTATTCGCGAGCGATTCTTTTTTAATACGAATATTGATAACTTTTTGTTTTTGTCGTGAATTATATAACTGCAATTGCACCCGCGTATAAAACAATCGTATTTATTTATACTAAAAAACCTGCTTTTTTAATCGCTATGTACTTATACGCAAAATTATTCACGAAAAAAGTAAAATGAATGAAGCTATAATGGTAAGAATGAATAATTTGTCGCGTTCCCGTTGTCAATAAATTACCGTGTTGGCCTGCCGTGCACTTATCGTTAATTCACGTAAAAGTAAATTTTTATAAACAATATTTTTATTCGATGCTGAATTACAGCAAAGCGCTATCTTCCGTTTGTAATCAATTTTATGATGTAGCATCCGGAAACCGTCGTATCCATACATGTTTTCAGTCGCGAGCAGTAGCAGCCAAAGTCACATGGACAAAACACTAAACATCCTAGCCAATACTCAGTGGCCATCGTTAGCCGATACTGATGACTCATATGTTCCGTGGAATTGAATTGATCGCGACAGGATCCCGAAACTCGCGCGATCGATTTCAAATCTGCGATTAATAGAGGAAAGTCCCCCTATTATGAGACAAGTTCCTAATATGGGACAGCGGGGTTTCTGTTAAATTAATAAGCAGTATCTACTGGCTCTCCACCGTGAACTTATTGCTCCCGCAGTAAAATCAGTTTAATGGAAAATTCATTGTTAACAGGGGACTTTTCTCTATCTACCTCTGACGAGACAAGTTCATAATATGCGATAGCGGGTTTCTGTTAAATTAATAAGCAATATCTATTTCCACCATGAATTTATTGCTCTTCAAGTGAAATCGGTTTAGTGGAAAATTCATTGTTAAATCATGTAATCGTCGTGAAACAAGATTTGTGATCGAATATGGAAACCTGCTGTCTCACGTTAGAAGCCCATCTCATAATAGGGGACTTTTCTCTATCCACCTCTGAATTTAACATGAAACTCACCTCTTGCGTCCCGGTATCCGCGCACCAACCAGCCCTCTGCTACGGCGTCATTCGTCAATCTAGACAGAAGAAACGGAGCGTCAGAGATCCGGATGTACGCATTCCTTAACGAACGGTAGCTCGGCTTTTTTTCCCTCTTTTCTTCAACACCGGTACAATAACGATTATGCTACGAGTACGCAGATAATGTCTTCACGGCGGAAGCGGGCGGGCAATTTTGCGACGCGATAATGCCGCGCGGGGTCGAAGGTATAACCCAAGCACGCCGATTCAAGGCAGCGTGAGAGGAACCGGGAGGTCTTTTCAGAGGACGGAGAGAAAGCAGGCGCGCGCGCGCGAGATTCGCGCTTTCATTCACTCGTGGTGCCCCAACGCGACGCAAAAGACCTCTCCTTCGAGACGTAATTAGCACATCTTCCCGCGACGTGCGCGATAATACACCTTTTAATTAGTATGCGTGCGTGTACCCCGGCCAATCCGCTCCCCGCGCGGCATCGCTATCCGCGCCCGCCGCTGTAGACGGCGACGATAACGACGGCGGCGAGCACACGTGGTCGATTTCACGCGCGCGTACCCGCGCGCGTGTGCACGCCGGGTCGCAGCAACGAACCGTGCGCGTTTATGCCGACGCATCACACGCCGCTGCACCGCACAAGTGTCAATATACGGGTGCGTGTACGCGCGCGGCGAGCGAGCTCGCGTGCACCGATTTGCGTTGCGGCGCGGATATACATACTCGGGCACGTAAGGCGTCCCTGCGGTACAAAGAGCCGGCGACGTAAACGACGATAATCGAAGACGAGGCGTCTTCCGCTCGCGACTCGCCGATCAGGCATTCGCGCGAGCATCGAAATCGACGGCGCTCTAATTCGCGGAAGCGTCAGGCAAATTTGAAAATTGACGGACGAGCGTCGCAATTATCTTCTGCAACTTGTCCGGCGATGAAAATCCGATATGTGTAGATACGCGACTTACCGCGCATTTAATTTAAATCTCAATCGACTGTGACCGTCAACGTCTCGGCAATGAATCGTGGAGTCTGCTCGCGGTATATCGAGGGAGCAGATCGAAACGCGCTTAAATTCGCTAATAATTTTCTTATAGGCTTCCGACAATGCTGCGTGCATTGATTTCGACGGTAAAGACAGGTTTAACCATTGCCGACTTTTAAACTTTGTCGTCCGTCACCGATAACGCATCGCGGTCGTCGTCGATGACATGCATAAGTCAGGGACAGGCTGACAAAATGATAACTCTTCGTGCGATGCGTAAAAATAGATTATGCCATTTTTTGCGATTTTAGCGATCGACCGTGCGAAAGAAACACAAAGCGACGTTCTTATTCAATTAGCCGCAAATGATTGCGATTTAATTCCTACCGTATCAAAGCTGACAAATTAAAATGCGCTTGTCTCTACGTCTTAAGCTCGCTTGTTTTTGTCATACAAACGCGTAAAAATAGATTATGCCATTTCCTGCGATTTTAGCGATCGACGGTGCGAAAGTAACGCAGAGCGACGTTCTTACTCAATTAGCCGCAATTGATTGCGAGCAATTTAGTTCCTACCGTATCGAAGATGACAAATTAAAATA
>NW_011967231.1:1580343-1589970 GCF_000949405.1 Vollenhovia emeryi | reverse complement strand
CGCTTGTCTCCACGTCTTAAGCTCGCTCGTGTTTGTCGTACAACCGCGTAACAATAGATTATGCCATTTTCTGCGATTTTAACGATCGACCGTGCGAAAGTAACGCAAAGCGACGTTCTCACTCAATTAGCCGCAAATGATTGCGAGCGATTTAGTTCCTACCGTATCGAAGATGACAAATTAAAATGCGCTTGTCTCCACGTCTTAAGCTCGCTCGTTTTTATTGTACAAACGCGTAAAAATAGATTATGCCATTTTCTGCGATTTTAACGATCGACCGTGCGAAAGTAACGACGCAAAGCGACGTTCTAACTCAATTAGCCGCAAATGATTGGCGATTTAATTCCTACCGTATCGAAGATGACAAATTAAAATGCGCTTGTCTCCACGACTTAAGCTCGCCCGTTTTTATTGTACAAACGCGCAGATATAACGCGAGCGTTAATCCGCAATCACCGTGCGAGCCTCCACTCGCATCCTCGAAACAATTGTGGGGGGTGACGAAGGACACCAATTGCTGCTGAGCTAGCGACAGAAAGCTGACGATTTCCGGGATGTGCGCTAATGTCTGATATTAGATCGAGTGTCGCAAGATAACGCGTACGCAGTCACGCGTGATTATGCAGGATGAGGGAAACATATGCGAGATAATTCGTCGCGTTGGGTTAGGTTCTACATCGGAGACGTAATCTATGACAAACTAATGTACTCGGGATGCACTTCCTTTATATAACAATAGTTTCGCAAGACAAAAAATGTTATAACGCGAATATTTTCAGACCTCTTTTCCTTACGAGCAACCGCGACGAGACGTTCGTAGGAAATATTGAGATTCGCGATACGTGGGGGAAAGAAAAAACTTTCGCGATGTCACGTGCGAAGACAGTGTAGAAATTTTTTCCACTGTTCATACAATTTTCATTAAAAGGAGAAAGCTCTCGAAACGCTTTTACACACGCGATTGTATATCTTTGACCATCTATAAACACGTTGTAATCCCATTTAACTACATGAGACATCGAGGAATTAAATATGCAATGAAACGTGTTACATTCATTACGCGCCCTATCGAAATACTATTTTAATTACAGCAACACGCGGTGTTACGCATCGAACTCGGCGATGGTTTAAAACGTCCGACCGAAAAGTCGAGTTATATCCGATTTTGAAGCGCGCGATCTGTGTCAATGCCACGATTTACCGTTGCGAGCCTTTCGGGAATTGAACGAATATTGAAATTGCGGGAAACGCACAGAACTTTTGCATAATGAGCTGGCGGCTCACGCCGACACACGGACGTGCACGCACACCGAGCCCGGCGTCGGCGCGTACATGAATATTTTCATTTGATTGCGTTAATTAAACTCGCGCTGCCAGGCGATGACCTTTGAAGTTCAGCGGCACGCGGCACGCATACACCAATTACCGATATTATTAATTGCAATGTGCTCCCCATTTTCGGCAATCATTGAGTCTGGTAGATGACGAGCGGAGGTGCGGCTCAATCTTGAATAAGTAGTTTTCCGGAGACAATATCTCATTGATTTTGAATCGGTTAGAAAATATCAATCGCACTTGACACACACGTAAATGTATAATTTTCGGCAATATTTATATGTATATAATAATCGCAGGGGATTTAAATTGTATTCCACTTTCGATGCTATTAATAAATATTTTCCTAATCAGTTGGTGCGTTTCGCGGTTTACTTGTGTCAGTGCATTGGCACTCGACATACATCTCACCGCAAGTGATTGCAAAACGATGATGCAGAACCTTCCGCATGCATCGTCCTTAAAATTGTCCGCGGTTTTGCGGTTAGATCCTAATCCGCGATATGTTGCAAGAAATTAGAAAAATTTAACGGGGAATTCCTCGCAGTGTTTCTTTGATAAGGTCGACCGCGGGATGACGGGAATTAGTCTGACCGTACTTACAAGTTGAGACACAGCCGCAGATATGAGTTACTGTTCTTCATGCTTTGCACACACGTACGCACACGTAACATATCGAACGGGCAATTTGAACAGGCAACACCGACACGGGACACAATTCGAATCTTCATTTAACTTATTAGCAAAATTTATAATGTATTGCTCCAATAGCCGCGGAGAGACTGCGCGAGAACACGTCCAACAAGACACTGAAGACAGACGGGCCCGCGTACACTCTCACAATGAGACACCGCGACGAAAGAAACAGCCTTGAAAGCGCCTAGCCTTCAAAACAATATAAAAACAATCGTGACGCAGACATTCCGTTTATCGTTTAATGTTTGAAAATATTTCAGTCGACGCGTAATTGACGTCGTTGAAACGACGAGGACTATTGCCGATTTAGGTCGAAAATAGTAATTTCAGTTTTATCGCTAACAGTGTTACGCCAGATTCAGACTCCGAAAGAAATTTGCGTGTGCTCTCGCGGCTGTCTCACTATGAATTGAAACAATCAAGAGTATAGCAATAAAACAAACTGTAAACTGTGAAGGGGCGAGAAGATCGTGGCGGCAAATGAATTGAAATCAATCAATGGTGATGACACGATCTAAAAATACGGCTCTAGTTTAGCGATTTATTTTGGATTCAAGTTGTCGCTTAATGTAAAGCCGAAACTGCACGGCTAAAGATGATCGCGTCCAATGATCGAAATATTCTGGGACATTAATTGTTTTAATAAAAGAATTGTACGCGCCACAACATCGGTATTCTGACTCGCATTGATATCGCCTGTATTCGTATTGATTTTAAACCAACGAGCTGTAAATTTTATTATTTTATAAAATATTTATTTTTTATATTATGTCACATCTATCTAAACTCTCGGAGCGACACAAGAATTTATAGTAAATTAGTGAAATAATAAAAATAACTTCAAAATAACGGGGTATAATTTTTAGAACAAAAAAAGAAGAAGAAGCGTACACGTACGTGCCGTGTGTGCGTGCAATGCGATGTAATTTCGTGTAATTTTGGACAACGCATTCCTGCTCGGTATTAACGATTGTCGCCGAGCTTTCGGGTCCTCGCGCCATCGTATTCCGTTTTGCTACGAGATCCACCCACCACCGCCGTTAGGGTGAAGTACTTACAGTACAATGAGTATGCAAATAGGCCGGCATTCGGCTACATTTGTTTCAACGAGCTTAGGAACGGCGTCTCGCGAAGGAGCAGTTCCTCCTTCGCGCAGGGGCCATAAAAGTCTGTCCCGTGTCTCCAAATCTTTACAAAGCGCCGAGGAGAGTTACTTTCCGCGCACTTTTATTGCTCGTTACTCGACATCGTTTTCGTCGCCGCGCTCTTTCCACGACGAGTGACTACTTTTCCGCTCAAATATGTCGACCGCGAAAGTTTTCCGGTCCTAGCCCGCGTTTCAACACGAACGGCACAGTCCGATTAGATGCTATTAGATCAAGGCTCTTTCTTTCAAGTCTCCCTACTTGGAAGGCTCCTCCAGGCAAGGTTGAAACTTTCTCAACTTCATTCGCATGCATCCTACTTCGTTCGCTTCTCGTCCGCGCTCGTGTCCTGGGAGATTAGGCCCCGACAATTCGGATCTGACGAAAGTTTCCGCCTCGCGTCGCGTAAAGCTAACGGCGACGACAACGACGACGGCGTCTTAACGCGTCGCGGCGAGTGGCAGCTCGAAACTTGGCGGATTTCTGACAACGGCCGCCGTTTGGGAACGCTTAAACAACGTTACTCCCAACACTTGCTGGGACATGATCCATAATAACGGCCGCGAGAGATTCCCAAAGCCCGAAGCACGCAGACTCGTTTGGATCTCGGCTCAATCCGCGCTTCGATTGCAGGCTAGCTCGATTCTCGAACGATCCTCGAATGATCCTCGAGTATCGCGCTGCAGTTGGGAAACGCTATGTAATCAGAGCTCTTCGTCTACATGCGAGGCACGCTAATGACGCGGGCGATTAAGCTCGCGCGATGACAATCCACTCCCGGCTCGAAAAACGAGTGTCATTTTTTTTTTCATTTGACGGGAGTGCGCGCGCAAAGTGCATAATAGAATCCACCGCTCGAGGTGGTTCTACTTATTTTGTTTTTGTACAGATTATATTTCCGCGAGAGAGATAAAATTTAACCGTTTGAGACATAGAACCGCCCGACCGGCAGCTGTAATTACGCTCATTCGTTACACGCTTATTAAGTTATATATGCTTATTAAGTTCAATTACCTTTCTGCGCCTCTCACCGTTAGCTTTTTATATCGCTTAGGCGTTCGCTCTGCAACGTTTCGCGATTACAATTATAGATTTACACTTAACACTTCTCCATCGTCTACGTTACGCCTCATTTGCGCGGGACGTTAGGCTTTTCGCGTACCTCTAAAAATACGTGCATCTCGGGCGCGTTCGGCTCGCGGAATAAATGATTTCCCTAGGCGCGCCGTAATCTTACATGAGCGAAGTGCCAGCGCGTATCACATTTGACGCATGACGGCTCTAAATGTATCTCAAGGCGAAGCGTAAGCGGTAAACTCCTACCGAAAACCAGGACGTACCGCAAGTTTCGCGAGCAAGAACGGATGCGAACTTTGAGGCCAGGTAGGCCCCACCGGATTCGTAATCGCGTAATCCGGAGATTTCATTAAACCAAATATCCCGAGCTTTCTGTCGTCGGGGCTTAAGTGCGCTCCCAAACCGAGAAAAAGTTACGCGATTCGGTACATCGGAAATCTGCTTTTATCCCCGCCGCAAATTAACTTTAGCAAAATTAATTAAGAACCGGAGCACCGGGGGCTGAGCAACGCTAAGATCGTCCATAATGGAGATGCGAACTTTAATCCCGTTCGATCAACCCGCGCTGTCAGGCGAGTGAGCTAATCGAGCAAGCAGTTTCCACCCTTTCTGCCGTGTGTGTAAAATTGATTTCTCTCGCGACACACGAGAAATGGTTTTTTTTTGCTTCCAATTGCAGACATCCAAGTTATAATTGCGATGTCGGTACGCACGTCGCGGTTATAAAGATGCTTTACCACTGGCGGCGGCAAACCCGTATTGTGTCTTATCCCAGGCGGCTACGACGCGCGGAACCGTATCGGAACGCGGGACTTGGCTGTCAAAATCGCCGACGCGAGAGCCGGCGGCGGTGTGCGAAAAGTGTCAATGCGCGACACCCGTATTTTATCGGCCGTTAACGAATCCGCGGAATGGATGTTAAGGAGCGCGCCGCGCGGGAAAGCGACGTCCATTCTTTCGACGACAATACGGCCATTTGATAAAAGTCACTCGATCCCCCTTTCGCCGCGAACAAATATTGGAAGGAGGAGGCTCGCGCCGCGATAAGCGTGAAACTCTCTGAATTCGAAGCTGTTTGTAGATTACGGGCGCGCGGATGCGCGCGTGTGCGTGTGCCTGCGCGTAGCCGCGCGTCGGTGTCCACACTTACTACGTTGCTTTACGAGGCAGATGTTGATAACGGGCGACAGCGACAGAGACAGGGACAGTGACAGCTGCCCCGTATTGTTCGACACGTTCGTTGATTATAGGTCAAAGGCCTCTTACGGAGGATCAAAGAATTACTCCAAGTGCGGTCGAAACTTTTTTTCTTTCGCGAGCCGATAATTTTCGGCAAATTCCCTCACGCTGTGCCAATCGGACGTACCGAATTTTTAGAATCTAAGTCCGGAATTTGACATCCGGGCGATACGAAATCTGCTGCGGTATTCACGATCTCGCGCGATTTATCCTCGCGACATCAACATCCAATTTCATTCATTCATGTGCTTTGCTATTTATATGTATGTAGCGCATACGTATATAAATTTTTTATAACGCGCTTACTTGACCATTCTTCGATAACCGAAAGATATGAAATTTATCGCCGAGTCAATGGCGAGCTATTCGGTCTAAACGAATGCAATCTTGTCTCGTGTCTGAAGGAAGTAACAGAGAATCGAGAAATAGCATCGAGTTCTTTTTTTAAGAGGCACTCTTCGCAAACGGCAACGAAAGCAATTTTAGAAACGCGGTAGAGTTTGACACGACTAATGAACCGTGCAAGCAAATGGCATCTTCATTTGCGCGCTCGATACCCATCTTGTTCCGTCAAATAATCTGCATTAAGATGCACTCGCGATGCATTACCGCTTTTAGCGCGATACTCTCTTACGGCGAGTTAAAAATATGTTAGACTTGACACCAAATTTCTCCACTCTGGTTTCTTTTTTAAATAGACACGGAACGCGCTACCAATGAAAACGGGTATGTCAATTCTATCGGGATCCGTTTCCAGGATAAGCCACAAAGATTTATCAAGCTAACGGGGTGCCGCGCTAACGATGGAAATAATGCATCCAAGTAATATCGCAAAGAAAAATTATCATTATCTAACTCGGGAGAGTTTCGAATAGCAACGCCGGAAAGATATTTCGACGAACGTCAATGATTCGCAAACGGCAGCCGAAAGTTCGGGAAGACGATTAATAATTCGTTGCACTTAGTGGCGTTCGATTTCCAAATAACAGTCAATGTAATCTTACCGTAGCAAATCAGTCTTTCTTTCGGGCAGCGAAATAATTATTCGAAACTCTGTTACTATCTCCTCTCGGTGAGAAACGAGCACCGTTCTGCTGTCTATATCCGTTTTCGGATCGTTAAGTATACGTTCGCGCGGATGTCGCGGAGGACTTCTATTTATCGCTCACTTTGCGAAATGGAAAAAAAAACGAGAAATGTCGGGCGTGATTTCTCGCGAAACTCCACGATATACGGGGAGCACCGGTTGGAGCATCGGCAATCTTTCAGCGGTCGCATCCGCGAGCGATATCCTTTGGTTTTACATCTTGACTCGCGTCGCGCTTGCACGACGAGTCCCGAGGTTCACGAACTTTACATTGATTTCTTGAAAAATTGATACGCAAATGCAGCGGATCGAACCAGCGGTTTTAAGATTTGCTGAAAATAAAGTGGAGAATGCCGATCCTATTAGCCGGATAGTAAACTCCGATGTATTATCGGACGGCCCGGCGGATTGGTCTTGGCGAGGAAAAATAGACGTGGATGTAAACGTGACGTCGAGACCGCGAAGGACTCCCGACGGAGGTGACGTGCGATAGAATGATGCGATTGTGAGAGACACGCGCGACGACGTGACGGCGACGGTTGTTACGCGCGATCCGATTTCCAAAGGAAATGCGAAACGCAGGGGAATCACGAAGCCTCTCACGCAGTCGAGGTTCGGTTCCAAGAATCGCTGTCCCTAAACTGTTCAAAATAAAAGATAAAATTAGCAAGGACGTGGGACGTGTGGGGGTGTCTAGGATCGTGCAAGCTGTCGAGATTGCGTAGCCGGTAAATTTGCGATACGATCGCACAAGTAGCCATGCCGTTACATCGCGACGAGAGCTTGCAGCGTCGATTAGGCGAGACACAGGATAATGCGTACACGTGGGGAAAGCAGAAATAAATAAAATGCAACGAAAAGCAAAAAGCATAAATTGTATTTCGTAACAATAATATGAGCGAACGAAAGCGAAACACTGGTAGCACACACCGCATAAACCGCGCATTGACAATCGCGATGAATAATGGAGGGGTCAATTAAATCTCAATTAAACACCACCGGATAATACGAATCGCGGCTCTTTTCAGCGTCACCCCACCAGAGGGCTAGGTTTTTTAAACACCGCCGGCGCGTTTACTCGCTTCGAAAAGCTTGGAAAATCAGCATGCCTAGCGCGCACCCGCGTTACACGGATCATTTTATAAACCCCGTAAAGAATAGCGTTTATTAAAATTAGGTTGATGGGCTTGGAAAATATGATTTCCACTCGGCGCCCATCGATAATCTCGCCATTCGACCGAATCAAATTCTATATCCCGACACTTGGCGATACCGATATCACGTATTATATCCTGTATCAAATTATCCACTAATTTAATAGCACGTTGTCGTTCTAATTTAAAGCGCGCGTCCATCATTAATCACGGACGGCGGCCGCGACTCGGGACTGAATCAGGGTAGCACGAAGTATAATGGGAGATACGTTTACGAGTGCGTTACACTCCACAATCGCAACGAGAGCACGCAAGGTCCGACGACCCTCTTCCGAACTCGGGCGGGGAAGAAGAAGCACCGGGGCACACGAGAGAAATTCAATCCGACGAGCCATTCTTTGTCTCCGTGTGACTTTTCTCTTCTCTTCCCTGCTTTCCAACTCCGTTCGTCCGCGAAAACTCGCGACTTTTCGTATCTCGCCATTGAGCCCGGTATCGCCAAGTTTCGATGATACGCAACGATCGGCCGTGAAATATCCGAGGTATGGTCTAAAGGGTGCACAATGATAAAGCGCGAATGGGCAACTAGTCGGATCGCTGATTATTTATCGCAACAGCCACCGAAACAGCACTGCGAGCACAATAAGAGATGCACCGGCCACGTAACTTTACCTTATCTGCGATGCGACCACATTATCCCCGAGATAAACACACGTGTCACACTGAGTCACGAACGGAGCGCGCCGTAGGAGCAACGGTGATCACAGATTGGTAGAAAGAAACGCGGAATACGCGGACACAAATGTTCATCCGAAGATCGAGCAAGTAACCGCTGGCGCGACGCCCGGACACTGTCAGCCAATCGCCAGCACTGTAGTCCACCTACAGTCGACCCGGTCGGTCGATCATCTTTGCGAAATCGCGAGGTAGATGCGAAGAGTAACGTGCGGGATCACATTGTCTTCCGCGAAAGTTTCCTCGTCGTCATCGCGAGTCACGTCGCGCTCTATCCACGATCAAGCACCACCGGTGAGCACTGTCCGTCCGTTGACCGCTAGCAGCCGCCGACGACTCGAGACTCCGCGCGCGATCTTCCCGTTCACCACGGCCTCGCGCACCACGTTCGCGGACCCGTAGCTCCACGGCGTTTGGTCCTTCGTGTCCTTAGGGCACACGTATATATCCGCGAGCGGGTGTGCGCGCTCCTTGGACGTGTACGCACGTGCATGTAAGCCGGACGTCTCCGTGTGTGTACGTGGAATCGTGGTTCCGTGCGGTAGAGGCGAGCCGTCGTTTCCCCCGGTCTCTCGTACGTGTGTGTCGCGCGTGTGTTACGTGTGCGCGCGCGCAAATAGTCTCATGTGAGTGTTGCGTGTGTTGCGTGTTGGTCGGTGTATGCGGTGTACGTGTACGTGTCGTGTACGTGTATGTGTGTATGTGTGAGTGGGCTAGCGGTGCGCGCGCGCGCGGCTGTACCGGTGGGTATATTACAAGGTGTACGCGTCTTAAGTGATTTCGGCCTCGCTGGTCAGCCCCGGCAGCTCCGTATGATGAGGCCGCCGCTTTGCTACTGACAGACCTAAAGACCACCCTAACCCTGCAGTCGGGGACGAGGGGTTCCCCACCCCCGTCGTGAGCGTCGACGAGAGAGAGACCACCCTCCCCCGCCAGGGACCAGGGCGAATAAGCAACCCTTAGCACCCGATGCCACCTCCACGGCGGCGGCGCAAACGCACTCCTGCCTCCGAGGGTAGTCTTATCCCCACCGACTCTTTCGTAGGAGCGAGACCACCACCCCCACCCACCCCCCAGTCGATCCCGGTCCTGCCACCACCACCGCCCCCTCCTGCACCCCCTCGCGACGCACGCTACCGACGCCGACGCCGCCGCCGCC
>NW_011967231.1:1578275-1580039 GCF_000949405.1 Vollenhovia emeryi | reverse complement strand
GACGAGAAACCCCTTCTTCTCGTTTCCTACGGCTTCTACGGAGGAGAGTCGTCTTAAGATAAAAACACGGACGATCGGGTTTTGCAGTTAACCCACTCGCCCTCGACTCGCATCCCCTCTACACGCGCCACGTCTTTCCCGACCCCTCGTCGTCCTACCCCTGATCCACCGATGTATCCCCCTACTCCGTCCACCGCCGGACTCTTACAAGCAAGCAGCCTCGAGTCACCCCAACCCTTTTCCTCCGTCCACCCCGTCCGCCTCGCCGCGCCGCGCCGCGCCGCGCCGCGGATCTCCACGACTCGACGAAACTTTCGATTCTTTCGGGGCCAACCTTCCCAGCCCCCCCTCCCCCTCCATCCCACCTCCCCATTT
Organism: Vollenhovia emeryi; assembly: GCF_000949405.1. Lineage (NCBI taxonomy): Eukaryota > Metazoa > Arthropoda > Insecta > Hymenoptera > Formicidae > Vollenhovia > Vollenhovia emeryi. The sequence continues at coordinate 1,579,664 of NW_011967231.1, read as the reverse complement.
TTCCTCTCTTCGCCGACCGATACATCGCGTGTCGACCCGTTCGACGTTATCATATCGTTCACCCTCGGAGTACACATATTCCCCACCCCTGGCATGGCGTTCCCACTGCGAGAGACAACAACAGGACCGACCTCGTGGTTTTTTACAGGACGGAGGGGGAAAGGTGGCCGTATATATTGTTTCATTTTTTGAACGGTTTCAGGCGCATCGATCTTCGACGACTGCACATCCCGTCCTAGTCACATGCCGACGTGACGCGCCGACAAGATCACTTTCGCCGCGTTTCTTTCCGGGATTAAGTCCACGATCCCCCCCCGCGCATTACTGTCATCGAATCGATACCCGGTGTTTTCCGTCGACGGATAGATTGCTCATTTGGAGGGAGTGACGATGACAATGGCAGAGTTTTGCGCGAGGCGAGAGAGCAGAGCTCCGCTATCTCGTCTTCTCAGGACGAACGTGTGTGCATTTTGCGATTTCCTGTTCAACTTTTTATATATTTTCTATATTTTCGTGAAAGATTAATGTCACATCTGTCAAGGGCATTATCGGAGTGACTGCGTCCCGAAAAGATACCGGCGGACCTTTAAAGTTTATGCAAGAGAACGGACAGAGAAAATTAGACACTCGACAGTATGTTTATTCAAACGAAGATACGGAGAATTCTATAAGAGATAACAATGACAGATATTGCGACGCGTGATAAAAATTGAACAAGACACAACGATAAATATAGAAATAATATAAAAAAACATGGAACTCTGCTATTGTCAATTTATGGACAATTTCTTGCGAGCATATTTCACCCAAATGACTTTTTGCGACATCGCTTTTCTCGAAAGAGAATCTAAAACCGTGTTCTATAAATCTTTGTTCGTACGCTAAATGTATGAAATCTGTAAACGCATAACGTTCATAAAATATGAAGACGGAAGGTATTTTCCGTAAATAATATATTGGCAAATTCGCTTATAGATTCTCAAAGCGGGTCATGCCATGCATTATGGACAAGATTTCGCATAGAATACTATATCATTCTCTTATCTGTCAATAAATACATACGCAACTTGAAAAATGTGATCCAAATAAAAAATTTTTAATGACGATTCAAATTTAAAGCATATCGAATTATCATTTTAGATATCATCATGTTAACGTCAAGAAAGTAAAGACTAGCAACAAAATTTCGGGAAGGTAAAAATCCGCGAGTGTCACGCGATGAAAATGCAGTAATTTTGACTGCAAACGGCAATTGATTTAGAAACAGATGTACTCGTAAAACACCACAAAGCACTCGAGCTATGCAATTTGAAGTTGTGTCGCTAAACAGCTAAGATGATTAGAAAGTTAAGAAAACAATAACGAATAAAACCAACAATAAATTTCCCC